>NC_091469.1:164127367-164427367 GCF_036971445.1 Narcine bancroftii
TCAGGTGGGTGGGTGTCAGTCCTCTCCGTGGCACTCAAAGTGATTCTGAGGGAACTTAACCTCCAGCTGTCCCCTGGTTACCTTCTTTTGTGGGATCATGTAGCTCCAGTTGTGCCGTATGTTCAGCAGAGTGACTGTTACCACTCTCGGTTCTCCTCTTCTCCAGGGTTAGCCACCAGTAGCTTGTCAACGTATTGCATCACAGTGGATCCCCCCTAGGGAAAAGATCATTTCTCTCAGCTGTCGTCGTAATATCTGGAAAATAAGGTAGGCGAGTGCACAAAACCCTTGTGGTAACATGGGTCCACGTATACTGCTGCTCCTCATTGGAAAATGCAAAGAGGTATTGGATAGCAAAGAACGTGTGTTGTAAATCAACCACTGTGAAGATGAGAGCCTGTCCTGGTACCCTGACAATATTGTTTGTGAGCAGCCTCAGCGACAAGGGGGGGCATCAATGGGCATTGCTCCCCAAACAAGGTGCTGTGTCCTCCTATATGGTCGTGGCCAACACTGCCTCTCAGACCTTCCCCTACCCCCCCTCTCATGTCACTAGCATCTAGCTTGTTGCAATGTTAGCGACTGCTCCTCCCAACCCCGGGCCGTGTCACTAAGCATGTGTCAAATCATACAGTAGCTTCGAGTGATGCCTCCTATAATTAAACGAGGCCCCCCGTCAACTACATTGGAGGGGCGGTTGTGAGTGAGAAGAGGTTTGGTAGGGTCTCAAAGGCAAGGACTGGAGACAGTTTTTGAAGTGAAGGATTTTATTTACAGAAGGCAAAGTGTGGCGAAATGGTAACACACCCACACAGAGAAAAATCAAGGAAACCACTACAATGCCCCAGCCACCTTTTGACTCGGGGCAGGCACAGTTCTGTACTACAGGGGACACTTAATTAAACGCTCCCCAACCCTTATAACAGTGCACATCTTACCAACAGTTTCTCCAGCACCTTTGAATGTTTCTGGGCCTGGAGTAAAAGCAAGGTTTAGTGCTGGAGGCTCACCAGCCCAGGTCATTGGCAGGTTAACAATGGGTCGATGCCAGGAGGGGTTAATCCAATTACAAAAGCTGTTACAAGCGGAAAGGACCCCAAAACCCAACAGCAATAGACATTCACCAAGACAAGTGACTTTCGAAACAAAAGTTATTTTTAATCAACTTCAAGACATGAAAATAGAATCAAACTTTAAACTTAACCCTAATTCTTAATACTATACTCTATACAAACCCAAATTACACCCCCTTCTAATTCTAAAGGACACGTGTATGTAATGTGTGTGTAAATTCAAGAAAAGTTCTTTGGTTCACAGTTCAATCTCACTTCTCCTACCAAGTTCTTCTGGTTGCAAAGCAATCACCATACTGGTGCAAATAATTTAACATGTATAAAGTTCACCAGGCTTGGTGCTTGAAAGATAAATGTTTACCGCTCAGGAAGGTTCTTGTAGGGTTTGCAGAGAGAGATATTTGTTGCTCCAGGATTTCCACAACTGAGGTACCACCTCAGGGTCTTGCTTTTTTTAATTTTTTTTTATTTTTCACACTATAGATCACATTATTCAAGATATACACATTTCTCCTTTCAAATATATACAGTGTCGTTTTCTCCCCCCCCTCCCTCCTCCCCTCCCCCCCACCCACCTCCCCCTCCATCCATTCAAAACTCTTGAGTCCAAGATACATCAAACCCATCAAACAATGTTGTCACTCAACATTAACGAACAAAAACTTCCACTGAGTCAATTCTTTCCATTCTCTTTTCCTTTTGTCATTTTAGGTGATAGATGTCCCGGTAGGTTTTCTCTATTATATTCCATGTACGGCTCCCATATTTGTTCAAATAATGTTATATTATTTCTTAAACTATATGTTATTTTTTCTAATGGAATACATTTATTCATTTCTATATACCATTGCTGTATTTTCAAATTATCTTCTAATTTCCAGTTTGACATAATACATTTTTTTGCTACAGCAAGGGCTATCTTAACAAATCTTTTTTGTACACCCTCCAAATCAAGTCCAAATTCTTTATTTTTTATGTTACTTAGAAGGAAGATCTCTGGGTTTTTTTTTGGTATATTGCTTTCTGTAATTTTATTTAATATCTGGTTTAGATCTTCCCAAAATTTTTTCACCTTTTCACAAGTCCAGATTGCATGAATTGTTGTTCCTATTTCTTTTTTACATCGAAAACATCTGTCAGATACTGTTGGATCCCATTTATTTAACTTTTGAGGAGTGATATATAACCTATGTATCCAATTATATTGTATCATACGTAATCTCGTATTTATTGTATTTCTCATAGTTCCTAAACATAACCTCTCCCATGTTTCCTTTTTTATCTTTATGTTTAGATCTTGTTCCCACTTTTGTTTAGTTTTATCATTTATTTCCTCATTCTCCTTTTCTTGTAGTTTAATATACATGTTTGTTATAAATTTTTTAATTATCATTGTGTCTGTAATCAGATATTCAAAATTGCTTCCTTCTGGTAACTTCAGACTACTTCCCAATTTATCCTTTAAATAGGATTTCAATTGGTAATATGCCAGCACTGTATCTTGAGTTATATTATATTTATCCTTCATTTGTTCAAAGGATAATAATTTATTCCCCGAAAAACAATTTTCTATTCTTTTAATCCCTTTTTTCTCCCATTCTCTAAAAGACAGGTTATCTACCGTAAAAGGGATTAGCTGATTTTGCATCAGTATTAGTTTTGATAATTGGTAGTTTGTTTTATTTCTTTCTACATGAATCTTCTTCCAAATATTAAGCAAATGGTGCAAGACTGGAGAATTCCTATGTTCTACCAATTTTTCATCCCATTTATATAATATATGTTCAGGTATCTTCTCCCCTATTTTGTCTAGCTCTAATCTAGTCCAATCTGGCTTTTCTTTTGTTTGGTAAAAATCTGATAGATATCTTAATTGTGCGGCTCTATAATAATTTTTAAAATTTGGCAGTTGTAAGCCTCCTTGTCTATACCATTCTGTTAATTTATCTAGTGCTATCCTCGGTTTCCCCCCTTTCCATAAAAATTTCCTTATTATTTTCTTTAACTCCTTAAAGAATTTTTCTGTCAAGTGTATTGGTAATGCCTGAAATTGGTATTGTATCCTTGGAAAAATGTTCATTTTAATACAGTTTATCCTTCCTATTAGTGTTAATGGTAAGTCTTTCCAATGCTCTAAATCTTCCTGTATTTTTTTCAAGTGGATAATAATTAAGTTTATATAGATGACTGAGGTTTTTATTTATTTGTATACCTAGGTATCATATTGTTTGCATTTGCCATCTAAACGGTGATTCTTTCTTGAATTTTGAGAAATCCGCATTATTCATTGGCATTGCTTCACTTTTATTTGCATTAATCTTGTATCCCGACACTTCTCCATACTCCTTCAATTTCTTATGTAATTCTTTTATTGATGTTTCTGGTTCCGTTAGGTATACTATAACATCATCTGCAAGTAAACTGATTTTGTATTCCTTGCCTTTTATTTTTATCCCTTTTATTTTATTTTCTGTTCTTATCAGTTCTGCAAGTGGTTCTATGGCTAACGCGAACAATAAAGGTGATAGTGGGCATCCCTGTCTTGTTGATCTGCTTAAGTTAAAATGTTTTGATACATATCCATTTACTGTCACACTTGCCAATGGCCCCTTATATAATGCTTTAATCCAATTAATATATTTCTCTGGTAAACTAAATTTTTGTAGTACCTTGAATAAATAATTCCATTCTACTCTGTCGAAGGCCTTCTCTGCGTCTAAAGCAACCGCTACTGTTGGAGTTTTATTCCATTCTACTGCATGAATCAAGTTAATAAACTTACAAATATTATCTGTTGTTCATCTTTTTTTTATGAATCCAGTTTGGTCTAGACTTACTATTTTTGGTACATAATCAGCTAATCTGTTTGCTAATAATTTAGCTATTATCTTGTAATCTGTGTTAAGTAGAGATATTGGTCGATATGATGCTGGTGCAAGTGGATCTTTCCCTGCCTTTGGTATTACTGTAATTATTGCTGTTTTGCACGAATCTGGTAAGCTTTGTGTTTTATCAATCTGGTTGATTACTTCCAGGAGGGGAGGAATTAATAAATCTTTAAATGTTTTATAGAATTCTATTGGGAGACCATACTCTCCTGGTGTTTTATTATTCGGCAGATTTTTTATTGTCTCTTGTATTTCTACTATTTCAAATGGTTCTATTAATTTATTTTGTTCCTCTGTTTGTAATTTCGGTAGTTCAATTTTAGTTAAGAATTCATCTATTTTGCCTTCTTTCCCTTCATTTTCAGTTTGGTATAATTGTTCGTAGAATTCTCTGAAATTTTCATTAATTTCCGTTGGATTATATGTGATCTGTTTGTCTTTTTTCCTTGATGCCAATACCATTCTTTTAGTTTATTCTGTCTTAAGCTGCCACGCTAGAATTTTGTGCATTTTTTCTCCTAGTTCGTAATATTTCTGCTTTGTCTTCATTATATTTTTCTCCACCTTATATGTTTGAAATGTTTCATATTTTATTTTTTTATCTACCAATTCCCTTCTTTTAGTAGTCTTCCTTCCTTGCTAATTATTTCGCTATATCTGCTATTTCCTTTTCCAACTCTTCTGTTTCCTGATTGTAATCCTTCTTCATCTTAGTTACGTAACTTATTATTTGCCCTCTGATGAACGCTTTCATTGCGTCCCATAATATAAAATTATCCTTCACTGATTCCGTATTTATTTCAAAATACATTTTAATTTGTCTTTCTATGAATTCTCTAAAATCCTGCCTTTTAAGTAGCATGGGGTTTAATCTCCATCTATACATTCTTGGAGGGATGTCCTCTAACTCTATTGTCAATATCAAGGGTGAATGGTCCGATAATATTCTAGCTTTATATTCTGTTTTCCTAACTCTATCTTGTATACAAGCTGATAACAGGAATAAATCTATTCTTGAATATGTTTTATGTCTACCCGAATAATATGAATATTCCTTTTCCTTTGGGTGTTGTTTCCTCCATATATCCAAAAGTTGCATTTCTTGCATCGATTTAATTATAAATTTGGTTACTTTATTCTTTCTGTTAATTTTTTTCCCGGTTTTATCTATGTTTGAATCCAAATTGAGATTGAAATCCCCTCCTATTAATATATTCCCTTGCATATCTGCTATCTTCAGAAAAATATCCTGCATAAATTTTTGATCTTCTTCATTAGGCGAATATATATTAAGTAAATTCCAAAACTCCGAATATATCTGACATTTTATCATTACATATCTTCCTGCTGGATCTATTATTTCCTCTTCAATTTTAATTGGTACATTTTTACTGATTAATATAGCCACTCCTCTAGCTTTTGAGTTATATGACGCTGCCATTACATGTCCTATCCAATCTCTCTTTAATTTCTTGTGCTCCACTTCAGTTAAGTGTGTTTCTTGCACAAATGCAATATCAATTTTTTCTTTTTTCAGTAAATTTAGCAGTTTCTTCCTTTTGATTTGGTTATGTATTCCATTAATATTTAAAGTCATATAGTTTAATGTAGCCATTTTATACTTTGTTTATCTTTCCCTTCCGTTTCCTCATCATCATCTTTCCTTCTCATCCATTTCTGCTTTCTTTCTTTGAACAGTTTATAAGACAACATTTTTAACACATCAAATATTCCCCTTATTCTCCTACCTAATATTTCTTTAACCCCATTGTCCCCTCCCCTTCCTGAGTTGCCCATTATCCCTTGTCGCGCAACCACATCTCCCCTCTCCATTTGGATTTGCGAATTCACTCGCAAGCGTCAACTGATTTTGCAGTGACCGTAATTTCTCCCTACCCAGCCCCCCCCCAGAAAAGATTTCAATTTTTATATACAACAAAGGTCACTCTCTAAATTCCCTCTTTACTCCTCTCTTCCCCTTTTTTCCCCTCATTAATTCTTCTCTATACACTATATATTTTCTTTTAAATTATGTAATATATGTATTATATATGTATATAGTCCAGTGGCTTGTTGTCCTCTCTTACTTTCTCCATTGTTTTCTCCAGTACCTTTTCTCTTGTAGTATATCTTAGGAATTTTACTAAAATGGATCTTGGCTTTTGTTGTGGTTGTGGTTTAAAGGCTAATGCTCTATGTGCCCTTTCTATTTCCATTTCTTGCTGTAGTTCTGGACATCCTAAGATCCTGGGGATCCAATCTTTTATAAACTCTCTCATATTCTTGCCTTCTTCATCTTCCTTAAGGCCCACTATGTTTATATTATTTCTTCTGTTATAATTTTCCATTATATCTATTTTCTGAGCTAACAGCTCTTGTGTCTCTTTAACTTTTTTATTAGATTCCTCTAATTTCTTTTTTAAGTCCTCTAGCTCCATTTCTACTGCTGCTTCTCGTTCTTCCACCTTGTCCATTCTTTTTCCTATTTCTGATATGGTCATATCTATTTTATTCACTTTCTCTTCTGTACTGTTTATTCTTCTTCTTAAATCACTAAATTCTTGTGCTTGCCATTCTTTAAATGAATCCATGTATTCTTTAATAAGAGAAAATATATCCATTGTCTTGCCTTTCCCTTCTTCTTCCATTTCACTGTACTCTTCCTCTTCCTCTTCTTCTTCCTCTGGGTTGGCCATCTGTTGTTTCTTTGTTGCCCTTTTCTTCTCTTCTTTCTTGTTTTCGTTGTCTTCTATGTTCTCCTCTTGCTGCTGCTGTTCTGTAGCTGTCGTTGCCGGCTGTGGAGATCGACTCCCCAGCTGGTCGCCCCTCCCGTCGGTGTGTTTTTTTGCATGCGCGGTTGCGCACTTTTACTCGGCTCAGCGAGCCATTTTTGTAGTCCACTTTCTACCGACCTGAGGGAGCGGGCTTCTCTCTCCACCGCGGGCCTCTTCGAACAGGTAAGGCCTTCTCCTCCTTCTTCCGTTGTCTTCTCTTCCTCTCTTCTTACCATTGGTTTTGACTTTTCTTTTTTCGTCGCCATCTTCTTTCCACCTTTATATTCACTTTACTTTAATTTTTATTATTTTACCTTTGTGCTTTCCTTTATTTTTTTCAACTTTTCTGGAGAGGGCTGGAGTTCACCGTCCGGCCACTACTCCATCACGTGACTCCCCCTCAGGGTCTCGCTGATGAAACTTGCCCCATTAGGGTCTTCTAGATGGTAACCTCTTTCTTCAAGCTAGCTCAGAGTTCCATTCCTTCCTCTATTTCAAGAGAAACATCAGACAGATGACACTTCCAACCATCCACTGCTTTTGGAACTTTTCATCAGTTCTTCCTGGTTTGCACTGTGTCACATACACCAGCTGAGAGGGCTTCTCTCTTTCTCTCTCCAACTGAAACTCCCCAAAGAGAGCATGTGACTCATGTCTTGCAAAACCCCCACCTTCTCCAGCAAACAACAGGAGTTCTTTTTTCAAGTTGTTATCTTAGGGTAAACAATCCAGAATTGACCTTTCTGTGAGCACTTTGCAGAAACGGTACTGATAGACAGCCTGACTCCAGCAAGGCAATGGTCAAGCATTTTATGAGGTCAGTTCAATTAACACCTACTTGTGAAAGGTTGAAATCTTACGAGGTGAATTCTTCAGTCTTTCAAATAAGATCCGTTTTAAAATGTGTGTATGTATTGTGACCTACTCTAAATCTTATAAATTCTCCCAAATATTAATATTGTTGCACCTCCCTTTCTTTAAAGGAATTTTAACTCTGAGTTAAAATTCAGTAATAACTAAACAGTCTTTAAAACCTCTAAAATTATAGCAATTCACAATATATAAACGTGTCATAATAAAGTAACAATGTTGACAGCATTTTATACAAGATAAAATTTAACATCTTGATAGACAGACCGCTATTATATTATTTAAACCTCTGATATGAATAATTTGCAAATTATATTCTTGTCATATCAAACTCCAGTTTAACAATCTTCTGTTCTTATTCTTCATTTTATTCCAAAACACCAGAGGATTGAGGTCAGTAGATACCATAATTGGTTCTTGAGATATACTGAGATACACATCAAAATTCTGCAAAGATAACACAATTGCCAATAATTCTTTCTCAAAAGTGAAATAGTTCCTTTGATGAACATTGAATTTCTTTGAAAAGTCCGCAACTTGGATGGTCAATTTCATTGTTTTTGCAATAAAACTGACCCTGCTGCTCCCTCACTGGTGTCCACTGCTACAGAAAAAGGTTTATCAAAGTCAGGAGATTTTAACACAGGATATCCTTTAAATTTTCTAAAACTGTCTGACACCATTTCGTCCACACAAATTTCTCCCCTTTCTTCAGAAGGTTGGTTAAAGGAAGAGCAACCTCAGCAAAATTTCTGCAAAACTTCCTATAATACTAAAAACCTTCTCACTATTGGGAATAGGAAACTCAGAAATTGCATTCACTTTCGCTAGAATAGGTGCAACTTTGCCATGACCTACTACATGACCCAAGTATGTCACAGAGACATTTGCAAATTCACTCTTTGCTAAGTTAACAGTTAAGTTTGCTTTGGATAATCTTGCAAACAATTTGTCCAATTCCTTCAAATGATCTTCCCATGTGTCATTTTTTATGACCAAGTCATCAATATAAGCATCTGTGTGTGTTAACCCTTGGATTACCCAATTAATCATCCTTTGGAATGTTGCAGGGGCATTTTTCATGCCAAAAGGTAACACATTGTATTCATAAAAGCCAGATGGAGTAACAAAAGCTGAAATATTCCTTCCTCTCTCAGTTAAAGGCACACATCAGTAACCCTTCAACAAATCTAACTTAGTAAGAAATTTAGCTTTTCCAATCTTATCAATACAATCATCTATTCTTGGAATAGGATAAGCATCTGTTTTAGTTACTGCATTAACCTTCCTGTAATCTGTACAAAACCTAACAGTTCCATCTGGTTTTGGTACCAGAATACAAGGAGAACTCCAATCTGAGTTTGAAGGTCTAATAATATCATTTCTCTTTTTAAAAATTTTTTAAACTTTATTTATGTCGTTCAAAAAACAATTAGTACATAACATGTACAACAATTAACCCTAAACATGGATGTTAGAAAAAAAGAAAAGAATCCCCCCTTCAGCCAACTTTCCTAAAGAAAGAAAAAAAAGAAAAAAATATTTAAAAAATTAAGCATACACATTAAGATCTAATCAATTTAAATTGAAATGTAAATATTCTGAATATAACAACCACTTATTAATAAAAAAACTATAATTATCACACAAAACATAAGTAATTTTTTTCCATTATTAAACAATATTTCATCTCATTATGCCATCTATTAATATCAATCATATTTGTATCTTTCCACGTACTAGCAATACATTTTTTCGCTATAGATAAAGTTAAATAAGCAAAAGCAAGTTGAAACTTATCTAATCCCAAACTTTTCAAAGGTTGCAAACTACCCAGTAAAAACACTGTTGGGTCTAAAAGTATTTTAATCTTATACAGGTATTCTAAAAACAATTGAATTTTCTTCCAAAAGATTGTATACAGGACCAAACAGCATGAAAAAAAGTTCCAACAAAATTACCACATCTAAAACACAAATCTGATTCATGAAAACCATACTTTTTTAATTTTTCAGGTGTTAAGTATAATTGATGTAAAAAATTATAGTTAATCATTGCATAATGTGCATTTATCAATCTAGTTACACTATCATAACAGATATTTAACCAATCATCCTTGGAATAAATAAAACCAATGTCCGCTTCCCATTTACGTTTAGACCTATCTCAACCTTTTTTATCCATACCATCCTGTAATATTTGATACATCGATGAAATATAACCCTTCTCTGGTACCTTCATAAGAAAAATCTCAAATTTAGTAATTTCATGTAAAATCATATCTCTACCAAATATACGTTTTACCAAAGATTGAATTTGGTAATAGAGAAACAAAGAGTTCTTATCAACACCAAAACTGTCCCTCTTTAAAAGAATCTCCTAAATTCTTCACACCTTTAAATCTCCAATGCAATAAACTTCGATTATGTATTGAAAAAGAAATAAGTTGATTATTATACAACGGAGTCAAAGCCGATAATTCAGCCCTAGAGTCTATCCTTTTATTTTTCTTAATCCATAGCTTCATTAAATGTTTTAGTATAGACACATTATATTGATGTAACAAATTTATATTCCATCTAAACAAAAATTGATGTATTTCAAATTCAGAAATATTTGCCATCTCAATTTTGGCCCAACTCGGAGGCCGTTCCAAATCCATTAAGGAACTAATAAATTTAAGTTGGGCGGCTTCATAATAATTTTGAAAATGTGGTAAAAGTAATCCCCCTAACTCATATTTCCAAGTGAATTTATTCAAAGCCACTCTCGAAAATTTACCTCTCCATAAAAATTCCTTAACCATTTTATTCAAATCTTGAAAAAAAATATTATCAAGTAAATACGGAATAGATTGAAACAAATATTACATACGCGGAAAAATATTCATCTTAATTGTATTTATCCTACCCAATAAATTAATAGGTAAATCTTTCCATTTAATCAAATCAGTTTTAATTTTTTTAATTAATGGAACATAATTTAATTTATATAAAGATTGATTATCAACATTCAGAATTATACCCAAATATTTAATTCAATCAGTCCATTTCAAATTAATAATATTCTTATAAACTGAATAATCTCCTTCACTTACCGGTAATATTTCACTTTTTTCCCAATTAACTTTATATCCAGAAAGACATCCAAAAAAGCAGACTGAAATTTTTTAAAATCTTCACAAGATGCTTCCACACGTGCTTTAACTGTATTCAATTCTGAACTTATATTAGCATTCATTTGAACCATCTCATTCATTAATGGTTGAATGACAGCATTTAACTGCATACATTGTAACTCAGAAAAGCTCAGCCCTGCTTTCTCTAATGTAGTGGCAGAACCAGGTAATTGCAGCTCCTGCTGCAACTCAACGAAAGGCATTTTATAGGTTTTACTGCGGGTCTTGACTCCCAGCGATGGCACCCCGACTTCCCCCTGCAGCTCGTTGTTTTTGCGCAAAATCACGGAGGAAATCGATATTTTCAGGTTGAAATGCTTCCTGATGCATTTCAAACAATGGAGTTGTCTTCCTGTGTGCTCCCTCCGTTAAAATCGAGAGGCTTCCAGAATCGGGATCCACTTCTTGGGAATACGCACCTTCCTCCAGAGAACAGGTAATTCCAGCGCCATCCTTCACTTGGTGAATAGTAGACATTTTTTTCCAGCTCCCACAGGCAGTCTTTGTGGTTTAGACACTGAAGAAATTAAACCTGAAGCTGTAACAAGTCGTTTAGGCCCCAAATCTTCAGCACTTCGAAAATGTAACTTCTTCTGCACTTGAGATTTAATCTTTTTACCATTAATGGCCATAGTAGTTCCTCAATACTTTAAACTAAAATTTTAAAAGTTTAAACTTGAAAACAAAGGGTTAAAAAACGGGTACTTAAAAGTCTGGCCAGAGAGGTCGACATTACACGTCTAATCTCTATGCCATCTTGCCACGCCCCCCCAATATCATTTCTCAACATATATTCCACCTCCTGATCCATAATTTTCCTTTTCTGAATGTTTATTCTGTATGGGTGCTGTTTAATGGGACTTACTTCTCCGACATCCACATCGTGATAAATCACTGATGTCGTTTTTGGAACGTCAGGAAAAAGATGTGTGTACTTTAATATTAAATCCTTCAACTATATCTGTTCTTGTGAATTAAGATGAACTAACTTTTACTCCAAATTTTTTCAAAATTTCTGAGTTAGGCAGGCGCACAGGAACCATGGTTTCTTTAAGGTTACCTTCACAAGATTTTATTTCCATAATCCCCCACTTCCTCCACTCTGTCAACAGCCAACACTTCTGATACAGATTGTTCTCCACTACCCTTATTCTCATAATAAGGTTTCAACATATTTATGTGACAAACCTGAGTTTTATTCCTTCTATCTGGAGTGTTAACAATATAGGTTAACATCATTCAATTTTGATTTAACTGTGTACGGACCAGAAAATCTAGCTTTCAAAGCATTGTCATGTGTTGGAAACAAAATCAAAACTTTACTTCCTACCTTAAAATTCCTCATTTGAGCTTCCCTGTCAAATAAATGCTTCATTTCACCCTGAGCCATTTCTAAATTCTCTTGAGCTAAAGTCCATACTTTTTGTAACCTTTCTTTAAATTTAAAACATAATCCAGCAAGTCCAACTGCACATCCTCATTAACCCACTGTTCTTTTAATAAGATCAAAGGTCCTCTAACCTGATGTCCAAACACCATTTCAAAGGGGCTGAAACCTAATGACTCCTGCACACCCTCCCTTGCTGCAAATAACAATCAATGAATACCTTCATCCCAATCTCTTCCATTCTCCAGACAATAAATCCTCATCATATTTTTAAGAGTAGAATAAAATCTTTCTAAAGCTCCCTGAGTTTCAGGATGGTTCACAGATGAAGTGTTTAATTCCCAACTCAAATTAATTGTTGAAACAATCCAGACATAAAATTAGATCCCTGATCACTCTAAATTTCTTTAGGTAATCCAAACACTGTGAAAAATCTTTCCAGATCCTTTACCACCGTTTCAGCTTTAATATTTCTTAATGGTATAGCTTCTGGATGCTGCACACATTTCCAGCCTTAGTTTTTGGCAATAACCATAGTGAAAGGTTCCCCAACAACAGGAATAGGTTGTAATGGAGACACTGGAGAACCCTGGTTAGATTTCCCCACAACCTGACAAAAATTACATGTCCTTCACCAATTTACAACATCCTTCCTCAAACCAGGCAAGAAAGATTGTTTCAAAATCTTATCCAAAGTTTTCTTCACCCCAAAATGACCACCTAAAGGAGTACTGTGGGCTAAATTTAAAATTTCATTCCGGTAATTTTTAGGAACAACCACCCGATAAATCACCCCCCCCCCCCCCCCCACTCTTCATTAGTAGGAATATCAAATCACCTTTATATATCACAATTCTCTTTCTCCTCATCTTTCTTAGGCCTGCTTGTTTATCTCAAAACTGACCCAACTTTATCTTCTGCCAAATCATTCCCTCACATAGGTAACTTTGAAATTATTCCTACCACAACAGGTCCTTGATCTAACTCTAAATTCTGAATTTAGCACTATTTTGCGAAGAGATATCGACTCCACCTCACCTCCTGCGTGGACCTCTGTTTTTCAGATTCTTCCCTTTGCCTTTTACCTTGGCCTGCCTCAAACTGTCTCTGTTTCTCAGCCTCTTCTATCCTCTGGAAAATCTTCTAAGTCCTTTTGGACAAATTTACCCTCATCTATATAATATTTCACTATAATCCTCTGAATTTGTATTTTCCTCATCCAGTATTTAACTTCAGTCAGTTTTAATGCCTTAGAAATAATGATCAGTTCATCTTTTCTCTTGCTTTTCAGCTCTGCAAGTGACGGTTCTGACAAAAACTTATCAACATCCACACTCAAGCTTTAAATTCGCTTGGAAAAATCATATTGCATGTTTTACCATATGCTGGACACTTTTTTGGTCGGTGTTGTGCACCGCATCGACGACATGGCTTTCGATTGTCGCCTTCATTTTTGTTCACTGCCCATGCCTCTCTTTCCACTTTGGAAGGCTCTGGAGGACGCAAGCTGCAAGCTCTCCCCCCTTCCCAGTAAGGTAAACAAGATGTAATCTTGTTCAGTAAAGCATTTGTTGTGGGTCACTGCATCTACGACTCTCCTCATTATTTTAAGCGCAATAATGAACATGATGTTAGAAGTGAAGCCTCACAACTGAAGAAGTACCCCAGTGAGTAATTCAAACCACATTTGTGAAACCTCAAAATGGCCGGCATGTATAGACAGCCCGACCCCATGGTGTTCGAAGGAAATGTGGCCGAGAATTGGCGCATATTCGAACAGGAATATGATATTTTTTATAGCAGCAGCACACAGTGATAAAAGCCTGCAAGTACCAGACCATGCATCTTTTTAAATTTGGCAGGCACAAAAGCCATTGAAAGGAAGAGGTCCTTTGTCTACGCAGGTGAAGTGCATGAGGAGAATCTCGTGATCCGTGCAGCCGAAACGAGGGAGGACCCCGAATGCCTTAAATGAAAGTTCAGGGAGATGTGCAACCCTCAGAAGAATATAACATTGGAGGGACCAGAACCCTGGCGAGTCCATATACTCATATGTGAGTGACCTAAAAATTAAAGCCAAAACCTGCGACTTTGGCACGCTTAATGATGAACTGATTAGAAATCATATGATGTACAGAATCCATGACGACCACATGAGAAGGTCACAACTGCAAGAGGGCAACCTAACTTTGCAGATGGCCATTGCAACATGCCTTACCTATGAAGCTACTGAGAACAGCAGGAAACTGTCTGCTTCACAGCACCCTACTGCAAGTATTGACATGGTACAAGTCGGACCGGCGAACAGACAGTGGCCAGAGAATCGAAAAGGTACTCAGTTCCCCAGACCAGCTGCTCCACACCCAGGATTGGGTGTGGCAACTGCAGGGGAACCATTTTCTGAAACGGGAGATGTGCCCAGCATTCGGCCAGCAGTGTCGAAACTACAGCAGACGAAACCACTATAGCAGGTGTTGTAGATCCAGGCAGCAAACCTCTGCACGAACCGGACTCAGGAGGGTGGTCAATCTGCTGGAGCCGGGATACAGAGATGGAGCAGGTGACCCAGACAATGAATACGAGGTAGACGGAGTGTCTGCAGGAACGACGACCCACATCAGAAGCAATAATAATGCATTCGTGTCCGTGGAGGTAAATGGCCAGGATAAAAATTGACACTGGTGCGAAGTGCAACGTCATGCCAGTGAAAACTTTCCAACAACTAAAAGACAAGGAACGAGTACAACCATGTGCCAGATCTACAAGTTTAGTGGCTTATGGAGGCAGGGAAATCCCTACCACTGGCACTGTACTGTTGCGATGCCGGATACAAGGGAATTCTCATGTGCTATCTTTCTTTGGTTGTGGAGAAGGATGTCAAGCCTCTGCTTCACCTCACTGCGTGCACGGACATTTACTTTGGCGCCGACGTCCATCAAGTAAGTCTGGCTGAGGATGATTTTTCATGAGCATTTTTCTCAGAATATAGTGAACTTTTCACCGACGAGCTGAGAAGGCTCCCAGTGACATATTCCATGCGGCTCAACCCAGAGGTGAGACCCGTGGTTTGTCCAGCACACCGCATTCCCATGGCCATGAAAGAAAGGATTAAAGCCGAGCTGAACAGAATGGAAGAATTGGGTGTCAACACTGGTTTCAGAACAAATGGAATGGGTTTCATCCATGGTGGCTACTGAAAAGGACAGGCAGCAAATTTGCATCTGCATCGATCCACGAGATCTTAACACAACTCTCAGTAGGCCGCATCACCCTATGCAGATGGTAGAGAAAGTGGCCGCGCAGATGGCTGGCTCAACAGTGTTCTCAGTTCTAGATGCAAGGAACTCATTCTGGCAGATATCGCTTAATCGTCATTCGTCCCTGCTGACTACTTTTAGCGCAGCATTCGGCCGGTACAGGTTCCGGAGAATGCCACTCAGTATCAATTCAGTAAATGAGGTGTTTCAAAGAGCTATGGAGAAAATATTTGCCGGGTATTCTTGTGCCATCATTGTTGACGACGTACTGGTGGGCGGTACATCACGTGAAGAACATGATGAGAATCTGCGAAGGGTGCTCGACTGGGCACGAGAGGTATATCTGAGGCTCAACTCCATTAAATGCAGGTTCTGCCTCGACCAAGTCACGTACATGGCCACGTATTCACTATTAGGGGACTAATTCGAAAACAAAGGCCATCAGCGAGATTCCAGCACCCACAGACGTGAGATCCCTTTAACGATTCCTGGGTATGGTGAACTATCTGGGAAAGTTCATACCCAATGCCAGTGAATTAACAGCTCCTCTCTGACAGTTGACCCACAAGACACAGAGTGGATTTGGCACCAGCATCAACAGGATGTGTTTGCGGCCCTCAAATAGCACATGTCCTGCCCCCGTCTTCTCCTACTTCGACGTGCGCTGACCTGTGCTGCTAACCTGTGATGTTTCACAGTATGGCCTAGGTGCGGCATGTCTACAGGATGGAAAACCAGTGGAATATGCATCCAGATCTCTAACAGACATGGAGACGAGGTACGCCCAAATTGAGAAGGAGCTTTTTAGCAGTAGTTTTTCCCTGCTCTAAATTTAATGACTATACATATGGAAGACCGATTACTGTCGAAACTGACCATTTGCCCTTGGTAACAATCATCAACAAACCAATCCATGCAGCACCAACAAGATTTCAGCAAATGATGCTCCGTCTGTAAAAGTACAGCATCACTCTGATCCACAGATGTGGCAAAGAGATGCACCTAGCCGATGCCCTTTCATGAGCACTTCTCAAAGTGCTCTACTCAACACGCTGAGGAAGAGGACACCTTTGATGTCATGACAATAAGCCACATCTCCTCGGCCCGTCTCGATGAGCTATGGCAGCACACTGCGGACGACAGGACTCTGAGTTCATTTCAGGTGGCTGGCCAAATAACAGCACAGTTTGCCACCTGCTGTATAGCCATTCTTTCCCTATCAGGACGAGCTGATCATCATCGAGGGAAACATCATGAAAGGCTAAAGAGTGGTCATCCCCGCTGCACTACAAAAACTGTGTGGAAATCTTACATGGAGGACACCCAGGCATTGATGCAACAAAACGCCGGGCGAGGGTCATAGCTTTCTGGCCAGGAATGTCCAACCAGATAGACGAGGAAGTCCAGTTGTGGGTGGTTTGCAACTGTACCAGGCCACACCAGCAAAAGGAGCCACTGCAACTGCACCCAGTGTCCACCTTCCCATGGTCCACAGTGGCATGGATATTTTCGAGGGGCATGGACAGCACTACCTGGTATTGACCGACTCATACTCTGGCTGGTTTGAAATAGACTTATTGCGAACTACCACTTCAGAAACAGTGATCAAGACTGAGTCACCATTTCTCAGTACATAGAGCCCCACACGTACTCCTGTCCGACAACGGAGGCCAGTCCGCTATTCAGAAGTTCCACGATTTTGCCTCCTCGTGGGATTTCAATTACAGGGAAAGCAGCGGCGGCCCCAGCCCCAGTCCGGGCAGAGGGTAGGCGGTGGCGGCCCCGATCTGGGCAGGAGCAAGGGGGAGGGGGCGGCCCTGGCCTCGGTCGAGTGAGGCAGGCGGAGGTCCCAGTCCGGGCAGAAAGTTGGGGGCGGCGGCCCCGGTCCGGCCACAGGGAAAGCAGCGGTGGCCCCGGCCCTGGTCCGGGCAGAGGGTAGGCGGCGGTGGCCCCGATCCGGGCAAGAGCAAAGGGGAAGCGGCGGCCCCGGCCTCGGTCGAGTGAGGCAGGCGGAGGCCCCGGTCCGGGCAGAGTGTTGGAGGCGGCGGCCCCAGTCTGGGCACAGGGAGAGCAGCGGCGGCCTCGGCCCCGGTCTGGGTAGTATGGTCCGACCTAGGAGGGGAGGCAGGCCCCTCCAGCCCAGGTAAGAAACCTGCATAGGAGAAGGCCACTCCGATATAAAACCTATGACCCAAGGACCTCGCTGCCAAGTCCCAGCTTGCTTGGCCACGGCACACGAACCATGGGTGTAAAGGGTGGGGCCAGTACTGCGCGCACTGCACTCCACCTAAAAGCTCCTTTGCGCAGGCCCGAGGACAGGTCCACGTCCTCCCCCTCCACGTCTTCCCCCTCCACGTCCTCCCCTCCACGTCCTCCCCCTCAAAAGATGCTCACAAACTCAAGCTAGCATGCTGGAACATCAGAACCATGCTAGACAAGGCTGACAGCCACCGACCTGAACGTCGGTCTGCCCTCATTGCACATGAACTCCTCAGACTTGACATCGACATAGCCACTCTCAGTGAAGTCCGCCTGGCAGATGTAGGCAGCCTCCAAGAACGCGGCGCGGGCTACACACTCTACTGGTCTGGCAAGCCTTTGGATGAACGACGCCTATCTGGTGTAGGCTTCATGGTCAAGAACTCCGTTGCCTCCAAACTCGAAAACATCCCGACAGGCCACTCGGACTGGATCATGTCCATGCGACTCCCTCTTCAAAACAAGCGTCGCATCACCCTCATCAGTGTCTATGCTCCAACCCTCCAGGCGGAACCAGCAGAAAAGGACAAGTTCTACACCGACCTGCGCAACCTCATTCAACGCACCCCTACAGCCGACAAGGTTGTCATCCTTGGCGACTTCAACGCTCGCGTCGGCAAAGACTCAGAAACCTGGCCAGGAATCCTGGGCAAGCATGGTGTCGGCAAGTGCAATGACAATGGGCGCCTCCAGTTGGAGCTCTGCGCAGAACAGCGGCTTGTCATTACAAACACCCTTTTTCAGCAGAGGGACAGCCTGAAGACTACCTGGATGCATCCCCGATCCAAACACTGGCACCTCCTGGACTACGTCCTGGTGCGAGAAAGAGACAAACGAGATGTGCTCCACACCAAGGTCATGCCCAGCGCGGAATGCCACACTGACCACCGGCTGGTTCGCTACAAGCTCAACCTTCACTTCAAGCCAAAGCCCTGGAACAGTAAAGCCCCCAGAAAGAGGTAAATGTTGGAAACCTGCAGTCAGACGAAGTGAGAGGAAACTTCCTGGCAAACCTCAAAGCAAAGCTCGATGATGCAATCCGCCTCACAAACTCGTCCCCTGAAACCCTCTGGGATCAGCTGAAGACTACCATACTGCAATCCACTGAAGAGGTACTGGGCTTCTCCTCCAGGAAAAACAAGGACTGGTTCGACGAAAACAGCCAGGAAATCCAGGAGCTGCTGGCAAAGAAGCGAGCTGCTCACCAGGTTCACCTTACAAAGCCGTCCTGGCCAGAGAAGAAACAAGCCTTCCGTCGCGCATGCAGCCATCTTCAGCGCAAACTCCGGGAGATCCAAAATGAGTGGTGGACTAGCCTCGCCAAGCGAACCCAGCTCAGCGCGGACATTGGCGACTTCAGGGGTTTTTACGAGGCTCTAAAGGCTGTGTACGGCCCCTCACCCCAAGTCCAAAGCCCGCTGCGCAGCTCAGACGGCAAAGTCCTCCTCAGCGACAAGATCTCCATCCTCAACCGATGGTCAGAACACTTCCAATCTCTTTTCAGTGCCAACCGCTCAGTCCAAGATTCCGCCCTGCTCCAGCTCCCTCAACAGCCCCTAAGGGTAGAGCTGGATGAGGTCCTCACCCAGGATGAGACATATAAGGCAATTGAACAACTGAAAAGTGGCAAAGCAGCAGGTATGGATGGAATCCCTCCAGAGGTCTGGAAGGCTGGCGGCAAAACTCTGCATGTCAAACTGCATGAGTTTTTCAAGCTTTGTTGGGACCAAGGAAAACTGCCTCAGGACCTTCGTGATGTCACCATCATCACCCTGTACAAAAACAAAGGCGAGAAATCAGACTGCTCAAACTACAGGGGAATCACGCTGCTCTCCATTGCAAGCAAAAGAAGGTTTACCAGAATGTTGCCTAGGTTTAAGCATCTGGAGTATGGGGAGAGATTGGACAGATTGGGTCTTTATTCTTTGGAGCGTAGAAGGTTGAGAGGGGATTTGATAGAGGTATTTAAGATTATGAAAGGGATAGACAGAATGGATGTGGATAGACTATTTCCGTTAAGAGGAGGAAAGATTAAAACAAGAGGACATGAGTTAAGAATTAAGGGGCAGAGGTTTAGAGGTAACATGAGGGGGAACTTCTTTACTCAGAGAGTGGTAGCTGTGTGGAATGATCTTCCGGGAGAAATAGTGGCAGCGGAGTCAATTGTATTATTTAAGAAAAGGTTGGACAGGTATATGGATGAGAAGAAGATGGAGGGTTATGGGCATTGTGCAGGGAGGTGGGACTAGAAAGGGGTGTTTGGTTCGGTGCGGACTAGAAGGGCCTAATGGCCTGTTTCCGTGCTGTAATTGTTATGTTATGTTATGTTATGGTGGGCCGTATCTCGTTTCCTCATCTGTACTACACTTTTCGTTCTTTATTCTATTACTAATCCTCCAGCTTGGAGTTCTGTTGACAGTGTTGTAGTTATCTTTTCCATTTCTTTCAATACACCTACCATTAATTCTTTTTGTTCCTTGCTGGTCTGCCCCAGCACATTCACATCTTTGTTTAAGTTTTTAACGTTATCCTGAACCTTTTTCATGTTCCTTTTCTGCGTCTCTAAGTCTTTTTCTATTTTCTTGGATCCCGCGGGGGTCTCGACATCTATTACTCCCCCTTCTATTTTTAGTAAAGGGGCCTGTACCTTGTCTGACGTGTCCCTGTTCCCGATGTTCCTGTCATGTCCCAGTGTTTCAATATCTGGATATAAGGGATGTGACTCCTGGGTCCCGTCTGGGGTGTCAGGGGTACCTTGTGACTCCACATATGCATAGAGCGGGGGTCTACAAGCTATTTCTACAGGGGCCATAATAGGTGGGTTATCAGGGAGACCAAATTCTTCGAATATAGCTAGGACATTGCGGTACTGCATCTCCTTGTCTCATCTTTTTTTGTGCAGACTCTCGATTAAAGATTTTCCTTTCTATGTCCCGTTTTGTTTCTTCCAGCTTATCTAAGACTCTACGTTTTAAAATTTTGTTTCCCTCATCTGTCAGGAACATCTGAGTGCTCCCGGGTAACCAACCCCTCTTCCTCCAACGATCTACACATTTTCGGAGAATTTTTTGTTTCTCCAATGCCACATTACTGGTATTTCGCTTCCCTAACTCCTGATTAATTTCCCTAATAACTTGGTCAAAGGTCTTAGCAGGCAACTGTGTAGCCATTGCTGCGGGACCGTTTCCTAATGCTTCTCTTAATTTAGGTTCTTGTCCGTTAAGAGGATCTATGTTAACAAAAACCGCCTTTAAAAATGTCTCCTTACAGGCCGGATGACAAAGGTTTTTTAGCGAAACAGTCTCCAAGCCTGTTTCTCCGGTGGACCTCAGACTATCCTGTGTACTCTGAATGCTCGTCTTCCACTCTCTTTTTTCCCAAAGAGGTCGGAAGGTTAGGTTACAACTAGGAAACCAAGTTTCTGGGCTATATTTTTGTCCAGTTTCCCTGTACCAATCTATGAATTTACGTAACTTTATCTCCTTGGTGATGCTGGGAATACCCTCATTTAACTTATCAAAAATACTTCGAATAAACCGGGTGTCTCTTAAGATTCTGTCAATTTTTTCATTGATATCTCCTACCTGATCCGGACACAGCTTTTGCAGCCTTTCATCGTCGTCCTTGTTCACCAGGCAGGTGTCCCTGAGTACTCTTTTTTTCGTCTCAAGGTCTCTAATGTCCGCTGTGGTATTCCACCACGGCGAATTGGGGAAATAAATTCTTAAGTTTTCAAGTGTACAGACATTATCATACCTACTGGACATTTATAAGTCAGTCTTTTTATACAATTGAGACCAATAAGCCTGAACCTTCGTTTTCTTTCAAAGCCCAACCTTCATGTGGGAGATTTCTCCTCTTAATAACCAGTTTAGGGCAGAAAACTCAGGTCCCCAATTGTTCATAGACCACCTTCTCACTCTATTGGACTTTGCAACGACACAATAAAGACTTTTTAAACTCTAGTAGTTTGTCGGCAAAGCACTTATCAGATGTCACTCAAACACCTTAAGGACTTTTCTTTTATCTGTAACCACTTACATGTTACAATCCTGGCAGGTGATGACCTTCAATTATGGTCGTCTAATTTGTCCGATCTCCAGTTCTTACTGACAATCATAAAGATTTTAAAAGAGAGAATTTTGTTAAAACAGGCTTCTCTGGACCTTTTTATCAGCCGGCTGAGATGATTGTCAAGAAAAACAGAAACCGTCGTCCAGTGTCCACTCACCCATCACGTCGGGGTCACCAAATTGTTAGGTCTGCTTTGTTCATGAATGAGTGAGTCAGACACCAGACTGAGTCGAAATCAAGGTTCTTTGTTCTTTATTACCGGATTGTAACACTTGCAACTTACAGTGTTAGTTGGAGAAGGCGCATTCTGCCGTTATCAGCAAGTGGTGTTTTTTACACCTCAGGATACGTACTTAGTAAATTATCATACCATTACATTGTCCAATGAATAAACTGTTGCTATCCTTCTCTGTTAGTCTGCTGCACATCATTCTTGTTAGTGCAAAGCATATCTTGAGTGTACAAGGTCACATCTGCATTCTGTTACTCCTTAGTACTGGGTGACTCCTTCTCCGGTCCCAACTCATGATGTTTTTACCTTACAACGTCCAGGACTTCATCACCCATGACGTGTAAGAAAACTGGTGCTTTCACTTTATCACTTTTATTATCAGCTCTGACTGCCACTAAATACAATCCAAAATGTTCTTTGAATCTGTTCCAATTTTCAGCCACATTACCTGTCAGCTGAAGTTTCACTGGTGGATGTAATCCTTCCATTTTTCTCTTTGTTAGCTTCTCTTCACTGATCAGTTGCTGACTTTAGATTTTCCTTTTAAAGTATCTCCTTCTAATTTCCTTCTAATTTCCTTCATCCCACTTCTGACACCATGTTTCATCTTGTATGTGTGAGTTCTTAGACAACACATGGATGAAGGGAAAGGTTCTTTACTTTAAGGTTGCTGTAAACAGCATCATGAGGCATATCATGAGGCTGCAAGCCTCCATTACAGATCTAACATATTGTCTCTTGCTCTGTGTCAGCTCCCTGCTGGAAGCCAAGTAAAATCAAACAGGAGCTATAATCCTTAAGGCATTGCTAGTTGTATTGCAACATATAACCATATAACAGTTACAGCACGGAAACAGGCCAATTTGGCCCTTCTAGTCCGCACTGAACCAAGTACCCTCCTCTAATCCCACTTACCAGAACTCTGCCCATGTCCCTCCCATCCATATACTTATCCAATTCTTTCTTAAATGACAAAATTGACCCTGCCTCCACCACCTTTCCCAGAAGCCCATTCCACACAGTAACCACTCTCTGAGTAAAGAAGTTCCCCCTCATGTTACTCCTAAACCTTTGCCTGTCAACTCTCAACCCATGACCTCTTGTATCCATCTCTCCTACTCTCAATGGGAAAAGCCTTTCCACATCAACTCTATCCCTCTCATTATCTTAAACACCTCTACCAAATCCCCTCTCAGCCTTCGACGTTCCAAGGAATAAAGACCTAGTTTGCTCAATCTTTCCTTGTATTCCAGATGCTGAAACCCAGGGAACATTTTTGTAAATCTTCTCTGCCCTCTCTCTATCTTGTTAATATCCTTCCTATAAATCGGTGACCAGAACTGCGCACAGTACCCTAAATTTGGCCTCACCAATGCCTTGTACAATTTCATCATTACTTCCCAAATCCTATATTCTATGCAGATTTATTTCGACAAGCATACTAAAGGCCTTCTTCACCACCCTATCCACATGTGCTCCTACCTTCAGGGAACAATGCACCGTTATTCCTAGATCTTTCTGCTCCACTGTATTCTTCAGTGCCCGCCCATTTACCACATATGTCTTGCTTCGATTATTCTTTCCAAAATGAAGCAGCTCACACTTATCAGCATTAAACTCCATCTGCCATCTTTCTGCCCACTCCTCTAAGCCATTTAAATCCCTCTGCAATCTTTGAAAACCCTCTTCATCATCCACAATTCCCCCTATTTTAGTATCATCTGCATATTTACTAATCCAATTTACCGCCCCATCCTCCAGATCATTAATATATATGACAAACAGCAACTGTCCCAATACCGAACCCTGAGGTTCACCGCATGTCACCGGCCTCCATCCTGACAAACAATTATCTACTACTACTCTCTGGCAACTTCCTTCCAACCACTGTAGAATCCATTTGACTCTCTCCAAATTAATACCCAAAGACTTAGCTTTCCTAACTAACCTCCCATGTGGAACCTTATCAAAGCCCTTACTGAAGTCCATATAGACAATATCCACTGCTCTACCCTCATTGACATTCCAAGTCACCTCTTCAAAAAATTCAACAAGATTGGTCAAACACAACCTTCCACGCACAAATCCGTGTTGAGTGTCCCTGATCAGACCCTGTCCCTCCATATACTTATATATACTATCTCTAAGAATGCTTTCCATCAATTTACCTACCACAGACGTCATTACACAGGATGCAGGTAGGTGGGACTAGAGGAGAGTACTTAGTTCAGTGTGGACTAGAAGGACCGAAATAGCCTGTTTCCATGCTGCAATTGTTATATGGTTATCACAACAATGGATTTGATGTGTGGTTTAATGAGGGTGGATAAGATGCCACAGGTATTGGAGACAATTTTGGCGGAGTTGGGAGGACCAAATAGGATGATCTCGGATTTGCCTTTGTTTAGCTGCAGGATGTTTTGACCCATCCAGTCCTTTATATCCTCCACACAGTCGATGAGGCTTGTTATCTTTGCTTGATTGTTCGGCTTCAGGGGGAGATAGAACTGGGTCTCTTCACCATAGCGTTGGAAGGAGATGCCATGGTTTTTGGATGATATAGCCAAGGGGAAGCACATATAAGGATGAAGAGAATAGACCCCTGTGGGACCCCATAGGAAAGGGTAGCAGAGGAGGATGAAAATTTGCCCACGTTAACTGAGAAAGTCCCATCACTGAGATAAGTTTTAAACTAGTTCAGGGCCGTACATACCATTGACACCAACCCTCTGCCGGAGGTGATCTATTAAACTGGTGTGATCTACTGTATTGAATGCTGCACTAGGGTCCAGGAGAATTAGAATGGTGGAGTTCCGCATCAGTGACAAGGAGCTGGTCATTGTATACTCTTAATAAGGCCAACTCTATTCTATGGTGGGCCTTGTATCCTGGCTGGAATCTTTTGGATATGTTGTCTTGATGTAGGTAGGGCAACAATTGGCTAAAAACATTTTCGAGGGCCTTTGACAAGAATGGCAATTTTGAAACAGGTCTATAATTTTTGAGTGTGGAGGGGTCTAGGTTTGGATTTTTCAGGAGGGGCTAGACCACAGCATACTTTTTTTTTAAATTTTTTATTTTTCACACCATAAATCACATTAGCCATGATACACACTTTTTCTTTTTCACACATATACAGTGACTTTTTCTCCCTCCCTCCTCCCAAACCACCCCCCCACCCCCCCCCATCCATTTTAGGTATACAATCTAGGTTACATTAAACCAGTCAAACAATGTTGTCATTCAACAAAAATACACCAGAAATTCTACTGAGTCCATTCTTTTCTTTCCTTCTCCTTCCATCAACTTAGGTAATGATTGTCCCCGGTAGGTTTTCGCTATTGTATTTAATGTAAGGCTCCCATATTTGTTCGAATATTTCAATATTATTTCTTAAACTATATGTAATTTTTTCTAATGGAATACATTTATTCATTTCTATATACCATTGTTGTATTTTCAGATTATCTTCCAATTTCCAGGTTGACATAATACATTTTTTTCCTACGGCTAGAGCTATCTTAACAAATCTTTTTTGTGCATCCTCCAAATCAATTCCAAATTCTTTGTTTTTTATGTTACTTAGGAGAAAGATCTCTGGATTCTTTGGTATATTATTTTCTGTTATTTTATTTAATATCTGATTGAGATCTTCCCAAAATTTTTCTACTTTCTCACATGTCCAGATTGCATGAATTGTTGTTCCCATTTCTTTTTTACATCGAAAACATCTATCAGATACTGTTGGGTCCCATTTATTTAACTTTTGCTCTCCATTGCAGGCAAAATCTTCGCTAGGATTCTACTAAATAGAATAATACCTAGTGTCGCCGAGAATATTCTCCCAGAATCACAGTGCGGCTTTCGCGCAAACAGAGGAACTACTGACATGGTCTTTGCCCTCAGACAGCTCCAAGAAAAGTGCAGAGAACAAAACAAAGGACTCTACATCACCTTTGTTGACCTCACCAAAGCCTTCGACACCGTGAGCAGGAAAGGGCTTTGGCAAATACTAGAGCGCATCGGATGTCCCCCAAAGTTCCTCAACATGATTATCCAACTGCACGAAAACCAACAAGGTCGGGTCAGATACAGCAATGAGCTCTCTGAACCCTTCTCCATTAAAAATGGCGTGAAGCAAGGCTGTGTTCTCGCACCAACCCTCTTTTCAATCTTCTTCAGCATGATGCTGAACCAAGCCATGAAAGACCCCAAAAATGAAGACGCTGTTTACATCCGGTACCGCATGGATGGCAGTCTCTTCAATCTGAGGCGCCTGCAAGCTCACACCAAGACACAAGAGAAACTTGTCCATGAACTACTCTTTGCAGACGATGCCACTTTATTCTTCAGCGCTTGACGTCCTGCTTTGCGGAAACTGCCAAAATGTTTGGCCTGGAAGTCAGCCTGAAGAAAACTGAGGTCCTCCATCAGCCAGCTCCCCACCATGACTACCAGCCCCCCCACATCTCCATCGGGCACACAAAACTCAAAACGGTCAACCAGTTTACCTATCTCGGCTGCACCATTTCATCAGATGCAAGGATCGACAATGAGATAGACAACAGACTCGCCAAGGCAAATAGCGCCTTTGGAAGACTACACAAAAGAGTCTGGAAAAACAACCAACTGAAAAACCTCACAAAGATAAGCGTATACAGAGCCGTTGTCATACCCACACTCCTGTTCAGCTCCGAATCATGGGTCCTCTACCGGCACCACCTACGGCTCCTAGAACGCTTCCACCAGCGTTGTCTCCGCTCCATCCTCAACATCCATTGGAGCGCTTTCATCCCTAACGTCGAAGTACTCGAGATGGCAGAGGTCAACAGCATCGAGTCCACGCTGCTGAAGATCCAGCTGCGCTGGATGGGTCACGTCTCCAGAATGGAGGACCATCGCCTTCCCAAGATCGTGTTATATGGCAAGCTCTCCACTGGCCACCGTGACAGAGGTGCACCAAAGAAAAGGTACAAGGACTGCCTAAAAAAGTCTCTTGGTGCCTGCCACATTGACCACCGCCAGTGGGCTGATAACGCCTCAAACCGTGCATCTTGGTGCCTCACAGTTTGGCGGGCAGCAACCTCCTTTGAAGAAGACCGCAGAACCCACCTCATTGACAAAAGGCAAAGGAGGAAAAACCCAACACCCAACCCCAACCAACCAATTTTCCCCTGCAACCGTGTCTGCCTGTCCCTCATCGGACTTGTCAGCCACAAACGAGCCTGCAGCTGACGTGGACTTTTTACCCCCTCCATAAATCTTCGTCCTCAAAGCCAAGCCAAAGATTTAACTTTTGAGGTGTAATGTATAGTCTGTGTAACCAGTTATATTGTATCATACGTAACCTCGTATTTATTGTATTTCTCATCGTTCCAGAACATAATTTCTCCCATGTTTCCTTTTTTATCTTTATATTTAAATCTTGTTCCCATTTTTGTTTAGTTTTACCATTTGTTTCCTCAATCTCCTTTTCTTGCAGTTTAATATACATATTTGTTATAAATCTTTTGATTAACATTGTATCTGTAATCACATATTCAAGGTTACTTCCCTCTGGCAAACTCAAACTGCTTCCTAATTTATCCTTCAAGTAGGATCTCAATTGGTAATATGCCAGCGCTGTATCTCCAGTTATATTGTACTTATCTCTCATTTGTTCAAAGGATAAGAATCTACTTCCTGAAAAACAATTTTCTATTCTTTTAATCCCTTTTTTTTCCCATTCTCTAAAGGAAAGGTTATCTATTGTAAAAGGGAGTAACTTATTTTGCGTCAATATTAGTTTTGGTAATTGATAATTTGTCTTATTTCCTTCTACATGAATCTTCTTTCAAATATTGAGGAGATGATGTAATACTGGAGAAGTTCAATGTTGTACCAATTTTTCATCCCATTTATATAATATGTGTTCAGGTATCTTTTCCCCTATTTTATCTAATTCTAATCTCGTCCAGTCTGGTTTTTCCCTTGTTTGATAAAAATCTGATAGGTATCTTAATTGTGCGGCTCTATAATAATTTTTAAAGTTTGGCAATTGTAAGCCTCCTTGTTTATACCATTCTGTTAATTTATCTAGTGCTATCCTCGGTTTCCCCCCTCTCCATAAAAATTTCCTTATTATTTTCTTTAACTCTTTGAAGAATTTTTCTGTCAGTTGTATTGGCAATGCCTGAAATAAGTATAATATCCTTGGAAAAATGTTCATTTTAATACAGTTTATCCTTCCTATTAGTGTTAGTGGTAAATCTTTCCAATGCTCTAAATCGTCCTGTAATTTTTTCATTAGTGGATAATAATTGAGTTTATATAATTGGCCGAGATTTTTGTTTATTTGTACACCTAGGTATCTTATTGCCTGCATTTGCCATCTGAATGGAGATTCCTTCTTAAATTTTGAGAAATCCGCATTATTCATAGGCATTGCTTCACTTTTATTTACGTTTATCTTGTAACCCGACACTTCTCCATATTCCTTCAATTTCTTATATAATTCTTTTATTGATAGTTCTGGTTCAGTTAAGTACACTACAACATCATCCGCAAATAGACTGATTTTATATTCCTTGTCTTTTATTTTTATTCCTTTTATATTATTATCTATTCTTATCAATTCTGCTAGTGGTTCTATAGCTAACGCAAACAATAAAGGTGATAGTGGGCATCCCTGCCGCGTTGACCTGCTTAAGTTAAATTGCTTTGATACATGTCCATTTACTGTCACTTTCGCTAACGGTCCCTTATATAATGCTTTAATCCAATTAATATACTTCTCCGGTAAACTGAATTTTTGCAATACTATGAACAAATAATTCCATTCTACTCTGTCAAAGGTCTTCTCTGCGTCTAAAGCAACTGCTACTGCAGGTGCTTTATTTCCTTCTACTGCATGAATTAAGTTAATAAATTTACAAATATTGTCTGTTGTGCATCTTTTTTTAATAAATCCAGTTTGGTCTAAATTTACCATTTTCGGTACCTGCTCTGCTAATCTGTTTGCTAATAGTTTAGCTATTATCTTATAATCTGTGTTTAGTAAAGATATTGGTCTATATGACGCTGGTGAGAGTGGATCTTTCCCTTGTTTTAGTATTACTGTAATTATTGCTGTTTTACATGAATCTGGTAAGTTTTGTGTTTCATCAATCTGGTTGATTACATCCAGGAGGGGCGGAATTAATAAGTCTTTAAATGTTTTGTAGAATTCTATTGGAAATCCATCCTCTCCTGGTGTCTTATTATTTGGTAACTTTTTTATTATCTCTTGTATTTCTACTGTTCCAAATGGTTCTGTTAATTTATTTTGTTCCCCTATTTGTAGTTTTTGTAGTTCAATTTTAGTCAAAAATTCATCTATTTTCCCTTCTTTCCCTTCGTTTTCAGTTCGGTATAATTGTTCATAGAATTCTCTAAAGTTTTCCTTAATTTCTTTTGGATTATATGTAATTTGTTTGTCTTTTTTCCTTGATGCCAATACCATTTTCTTAGCTTGTTCTGTCTTAAGCTGCCATGCTAGGTTTTTGTGCGTTTTTTCACCCAGTTCATAATATTTCTGTTTTGTCTTCATTATATTCTTCTCTACCTTATATGTTTGTAATGTTTCATATTTTATTTTTTTATCCGCCAATTCTCTTCTTTTAGTTGTATCTTCCTTCATTGCTAATTTTTTTTCTATATTTACTATTTCCCTTTCCAACTGCTCTGTTTCCTGATTATAGTCCTTCTTCATCTTGGTTACATAACTTATTATTTGCCCTCTAATGAATGCTTTCATTGCATCCCATAGTAGAAACTTATCTTCCACTGATTCCGTATTTATTTCAAAATACATTTTTAATTGTTTTTCAATAAATTCTCTAAAATCCTGCCTTTTAAGTAGCATGGGGTTTAATCTCCATCTCTACATTCTTGGAGGGATGTCCTCTAGCTTTACTGTCAATATTAAGGGTGAATGGTCCGATAGTATTCTAGCTTTATATTCTGTTTTTCTTACTCTATCTTGCATACTAGCTGATAACAAAAATAGGTCTATTCTTGAGTATGTTTTATGTCTAGCCGAGTAATATGAATATTCCTTTTCTTTTGGGTTTTGTTTCCTCCATATATCCAAAAGTTGCATTTCTTGCATTGATTTAATTATAAATTTGGTTACTTTGTTCTTTCTGTTAATTTTTTTCCCAATTTTATCCATATTTGAATCCAAATTCAGGTTGAAATCCCCTCCTATTAGTATGTTCCCTTGCGTATTAGCTACCTTCAAAAAGATATCTTGCATAAACTTTTGATCTTCTTCGTTAGGTGAATATACATTGAGTAGATTCCAAAACTCCGAATATATCTGACATTTTATCATTACATATCTCCCTGCTGGATCTATTATTTCCTCTTCTATTTTAAATGGCACATTTTTACTAATTAATATAGCCACTCCTCTTGCTTTTGAATTATATAATGCTGCTGTTACATGTCCTACCCAATCTCTCTTTAATTTCTTGTGCTCCAATTCAGTTAGGTGTGTTTCTTGGGCAAATGCTATATCAATTTTTTCTTTTTTCAGTAAATTTAGCAGTTTCTTCCTTTTAATTTGGTTATGTATTCCATTAATATTGAAAGTCATATAGTTCAACGTAGCCATTTTATACTTTGTTTATCTTCCCTTTCCGTTTTTCCATCATTACCTTTCCTCCTTTTCCATTTCTGTTTTCTTATTTTAAACCCTTTATAAGACAACATTCCTAAAACAACAAACATTTTCCTTATTCTCCTATTTATAACTTCTTTAGCCCCAATCTCCCCTTCCCCTCCTGAGTTGTCCTTTATCCCTTGTCGGACAACCACATCTCCCCTCTCCATTTGGGTTTGCAAAATCAGTCGCAAGCATCAACTGATTTTGCAGTGACCGCAACTCCCCCCCACCCAGCCCCCCCCAGAAAAGATTTCACTTTTCATATGTAACAAAGGTCACTCTTTTAATTCCCTCCTTATTCTCTCTATTCCATTACCTTCCCTTATTAATTCTTGTCTATACTATCTATATTTTCCTCTAAATACAGATACATTCACGTATGCACATTATACCTATACACTCTTATACCTCTTTACCCACATACATATCAATCGTGATCATTTTTACTCTCATTACACGTGTTCATCCCTCAGTCTATTTTGTAATTGTTCTGCAAATTTTCGTGCTTCTTCTGGATCCGAGAATAGTCTGTTTTGTTGTCCTGGAATAAATATTTTCAATACCGCTGGATGCATTAGTATAAATTTATACCCTTTCTTCCATAAAATCGCCTTTGCTGTATTGAACTCCTTTCTCTTCTTTAGGAGTTCAAAACTTATATCTGGATAAATGAAGATTTTTTGCCCTTTATACTCCAGTGGCTTGTTGTCCTCTCTTACTTTTTCCATTGTCTTCTCCAGTACCTTTTCTCTTGTAGTATATCTTAGGAATTTTACTAAAATAGATCTTGGTTTTTGCTGTGGTTGTGGTTTAAAGGCCAATGCTCTATGTGCCCTTTCTATTTCCATTTTTTGCTGTAGTTCTGGACATCCTAGGATCCTAGGGATCCAATCTTTTATAAGCTCTCTCATATTCTTGCCTTCTTCATCTTCCTTAAGGCCCACTATCTTTATGTTATTTCTTCTGTTATAATTTTCCATTATATCTATTTTCTGAGCTAACAGTTCTTGTGTCTCTATAGCTTTTTTATTAGATTCCTCTAATTTCTTTTTAAAGTCCTCTACCTCCATTTCTACTGCTGCTTCTCGTTCTTCCATCTTGTCCATTCTTTTTCCCATTTCTGATAAGGTCATATCTATTTTATTCACTTTCTCTTCTGTATTGTTTATTCTTCTTCTTAAATCATTGAATTCCTGTGTTTGCCATTCTTTAAATGACTCCATGTATTCTTTAATAAGAGAAAGTATATCCTTTATCTTGCCTTTCCCTTCTTCTTCTATTTCACTGTACTCTTCCTCTTCTTCTTCCTCTGGGTTGGCCATCTGTTGTTTCTTTGTTGCCCTTTTCTTCTCTTCTTTCTTGTTTCCATTGTCTTCTGTGTTCTCTTCTTGCTGCAGGTGTTCTGCAGCTGTCATTGCCGGCTGTGGAGATCGACTCCCCAGCTGGTCCCCCCTCCCGTCGGTTTGTTTTTTTTCATGCGCGGTTGCGCACTTTTACTCGGCTCAGCGAGCCATTTTTGTAGTCCAATTTCTACCGACCTGAGGGAGCGGGTTTCTCTCTCCACCGCTGGCCTCTTCGAACAGGTAAGGCCTTTTCCTTCTTCCTCTGTTGTCTTCTCTTCCTCTCTTCTTACCGTTGATTTCGATTTTTCTTTTTTTGTCGCCATCTTCTTTCCACCTTTATACTCACTTTTCTTTAACTTTTATTTCTGTGCCTTTGTGTTTTGCTTTGTTTTTTCTGACTTTTCTGGAGAGGGCTGGAGTTCACCGTCCGGCCACTACTCCATCACGTGACTCCTCGACCACAGCATACTTGAAGCAAATTGGAACTGTCCCAGTAGCCAAGGAACTGTTAATAATAGAGGGGTTGCCAGGACCTGCTGTATCGAAACAGCCCTCAGGAGGAGGGTGGGGATAATTTCATGGGGACAGGTTGTCAGCTTCATGGCGAACACAATCTTTCTATGGGTAGATAATGTGATGGGACTAAAACAGTCCAGGTTGGATGAACAAAGCTGTGGTACAGTTAGATTGCAGGTGAAGGGGAGAATGTTGGTCCTGATGATCTCAGAGTTGGTGTTAGATACACACACACAAAACAGATGATCTTATTTGAAATACTGAAGAATTCATATTCAGTGACTTTGCAGAAACTATGGAGAATGCTATACACATTTCACGAATTGAAATGATGACATGAAATGAATAGGCCATTGTCTTGGAGGAGTCAGGTTGGCTGTGTTGGACTTTTTTTCCAAGACTTTTGATGTCTCTGCAAAGTGCTCACTCAAAGGTCATTGAGAGGTTTGTTTACCTAAAACAAGAGATGGGAGCAGAAGACTGACTCCGATTGTTTGCTGGAGAAGGAGGGGTTTTTGCAAGTGAGAGAGAGAAGAACATGTGGCTGGCAGTTGAAAACTTGGAAAGAGAGAGACTGAACAATATCAGCCAGGGGAATCTTTTTGGAACTGAAACAGAAGCAGAAACAGTGACGGATGGTTGGAAGTCCTATTTGTCTGATGTTTCTCTTGGAATAAGTGGAACAGAAAGGAACTCTGTGGCAGCCTGAAAGAGGTTATCATCCCTGATGGGGCAAGTTTCATCAGCAAGATATTGAGGTGGAAATCCTGGAACAACATATATCTCTCTGCAAACCTACGAGAACCTTCCTGAGCGGTAAACATTTACCTTTCAAGCACCAAAGCCTGGTGAACTTTATACATGTTAAATTCTGTGCACAGTATAAGAATTGTCTGCAACCAGAGAACTTGGAAGAATGAGAAGTGAGATTGAACTGTGAACCAAAGAACTTCTCTTAAATTTACACACACATTACATACACGTGCGCTTAGAATTAGAAGGGGGTTAATTTAAGTTAAGTTAATAGAGATAAGTTAAAGTTTGATTCTGTTTTCATGTTTAAAAATAATTAAAAGCAACTTTTGTTTAAGTAACTACTTGTCGTGGTGAATATCTATTACTGCTGGGTTTTGGAGTCCTTTGGGCTCATAACATAGGTGTGGGACCAATGATTGAGTTGAAGGTATTGAACAAGTCTTTGGGATTTTGGGAGTTGTTGGAAATTGCATGGATTACCTTGAGGTCTCCTTCCGGTTTTCACTTCACCGGCGAGGCATACAGTGGACATCCATTCTGATGACGAGTCCCACCTACCATATCTGGGCTCTGATGGTCAGGGACTCAAAGCTGGTGGACATCTCCAGGTTGGAGACAGTCTTGCCAATGGATGCCAAGGATGGAATTTCTCCAGATGTTTGATATGAGGTTGGTAGAGACCAGGTCTCACATCCATATTGGAGAGAAAGGATGATCACAGCTCTTTTGTCTTTCAGCTTTGTGGAGATGCAGACATTGTGTTGATTGAGCATTCTTCTATGCAGCCTCCCCAGAGCCTGGCTGGCATTGCTGGTCCTGGTGTCAATTTCTTTGTCCAAAGACCCATCTCTCGAAATGATGCTCCCCAATTATTTGAAGCTGTTTACGTTTGCCTGCTGGCTGTCATCAATAGTGACTTTTCGTTCTTTGGTGTTGGTGTTTGGGATGGACTGATTGAGTACTTCAGTCTTGTTCAGGTAGATGCAGAGGTCAAAGAGTGTCTGAGAATTTGTCCAGCATTAACTGTAGATCATGATCTTTGTGCGCCAACGTAGAGTCATCAGCAAAAAGGGTTTCTTGAATGACTGCATAGAGGCACTTAGTCCATGCATTCAAGTGGCGAAAGTTGAAGAGTGAGCCATCCAGTTAGTACCTGATGTACACTCTCTCTTCCAGACCTTGGACAGCATGTGACAACATGTAAGTAAAGAACAGATTGAACAAGACTGGGGCTAGTGCACAAGAGTTGGAATGCCTGTGTAACTCAATGGTCCCAATCTTTTTCTTTCCACTCACATCCCACTTTAAGTATTCCCTATGCCATCGGTGCTCTGTGATGAGTAAGGGATTATTTAAAGTGGGATGTGAGTGGAGAGAAAAAGGTTGAAAGCCACTGTTTTAATCGTACCTAATTGACTCATTATGTGCATGGTTTCATAACTCCAAAGGAAATGGGCCAATGACAATTTTTCTCAAGCAAAATATTTCAATTAGAGCAGTGGTTCTCGACCTTCCCTTCCCACTCACATCCCACCTTAAGCAATCCCTTACTCATCACAGAGCACCTATAGCATAGGGATTACTTAAAGTGGGATGTGAGTGGGAAGGGAAGGTAAAGAACCACTGCTCTAATATGAATGTATTGTTTGGGCTGGTCTGCCCCTGACCTTGTAACTCCTCCTCTCAGAATTCCCATAAAGGTGGCTATGACCATACCCCTCTCTCAGCACCTGCCTTGGAACTGGGCCAGCAACAAGTGAGACATGTTTGCAGTTTATGGTGATTAAAGCCTATTAATCACGACTTCTAGTCTGATGTTAGCTATAAATAGCATTTCGAGCTGTTAATTGGATATAATAAGAGACAAGATAAGAATTCATCATGTTTGTGCAAAAGCAGATAGGGAAGGGAGAGACACCTGGGGGAAAGCGATGGGGGCAGGGGGGGGGGGAAAGAAATGGGGTAAGGTTAACGAAAGCCAGAGAAATCAATATTAATGCCATCTGGTTGGAGAGAACCCAGTCACAAGATGAGGTGTTGTTCCTCCAATTTGCAGGTGATCTCAGTCTGGCAGAACATGAGACCATGGACAGACATGTTGGCAAGGGAATGGGACAGGGAACTGAAATGCGTGGTCACTAGGAGATCCATGCTATTGCAGCAGGCAGAGCCGAGGTGCTCAATGAAGCAATCTTCCAGTTGCATCCAGTGTCTCTGATTAAGAGGAGACCACATCGGGAGCACCGGATGCAGTAGATGACCCTTGCAGATTCACAAGTGAAAAGTTGCTTAAACACCTTACTGAAATCCTTGTGGACAATGTCCACTGTCCTGCCCTCATCATCCACTTCTTTCACCTCCTCAAAAAAAAATGAAATGGTTGTGACCTGCCCCACAATGTCTTTTTGTACGTCCCGAGTCTGACCTTGACTTTTAAGGTGAATGGAGGGAAGTTTAGGGAAGGCATCATGGGTAGGTTTTTTACACTCAGAGTTGTAGGAGCCTGGAAGGCCTTTCCAGGGGTGGTGGTGGAGGCTGAAAAATTAGGGGCATTTAAAGGCTCTTAAGTAAAAACACAATGCTGGAGAAACTCAACAGGTCAAAGAGTGTCCTTACTGAATATAGCAACGATAAAGGTACGCCGCCAACATTTTGGGCTTAAGTCCTTGATGAAGGGCAGTATTGTGTTTTTACTTCAACCATGGTATCTACAGATTTTATGTTTTACCTTTCGCAGCAGTTAGTGCAACACTGTTACAGTGCCAGCAATTGGGACCGTGGTTTCAATCCTGCGTAAGTTTTCCCCCCGACTATTTCCTCCTACTGTTTGAAAATGTACCAGGGATTGTAGGTCAATTGAGTGTATGTGGTGTGCTGTCAGTCAGAAGAAATCACACAAAACCAAAAGACTGTGCAACAGGCTTTATTCAACAGAAACTTCCACAGAGCCAGCTGTGAGGAGAGCTGCTATAAACCCTGAGTGAGTCTTCGAAGGGCCGCCTCAGGCTTATATCCCAGAGGGTGATTGACACCCGATCGGGTGGGGCTTGGTCCATTCTGGTCGGCTGATTGACAGCCGGCCAGGTGTCGTCCCCATGCTCTTCTGTAGGTACAGAGGTTGCCCCCTGCAGTAGGCCAGTGGTGTACCACCACAGTGTAATTTGGTGGCACAGGCTCATGGGGCCAGAAGGGCCTTTTACCGTGTTGTTTGTCTAAATAGGCACATGGATGCAAGAAAAATAGAGGGTTATGGGCAAGGTTACTGGCCACCTTCCTCAGGAGCTCGATCAAGAGCTTCCTAGCTGGCTGCATCAAAGTGCAGCACAGTTGCTGCAGAGAAATAGGTCAGAAGTCAATCCACAGGACCAGAAGAATGGTAGACAGGATTATTGGAGGCTCCCCCTCCCCATCGACGTGATCTACTGGGATCGTTGTCTGAAGAGGGCACACAAAATCATTGAGGACCCCTTCCACCCCGCACACAGCATCTTCCAGCTGCTCCTGTTGGGGAAGAGATCCAGGAGAATCAGAGCCAGCGCCACCAGGCTGAGGAACAGCTTCTTCCCACGGGCAGTGAGAATGCTGAACGACCAAAGGAAATGCTCACACTGACCTCCAAGACTCTCATATTTGCAAAACAATATTTATTTATTTGAATATAAGAATACTTGTCCTGCATATGTATTGTTTCTCTGTATGTGTGTTATGTCTGATTGTGTGTCTGCGTGTTTTGTACTGAGAACATTATTTCATCGGGTTGTATTTGTACAATCGGATGAGGAGAAACTTGACCTGAACACAGGGCACATTGGGCTGAAGGAGCTCTTTCTGTGCCATATCAGTGGCTGCTTCTAATTCAAGATGCTCCATGTGGTTCACTACTGAAAGACAGAATAGACCATTTCCACCGCTCCTCTCACCTCCAGCAGATCGTTTATTTGTGCATGTGACCTTTGGTGAGAATCTTGTAAATAACAGGAAATCACTCAGAGAGAAGGTGGCACAAAGACAACGCTTTATCAAAGATGAGAAGGGAACTAGAAAGGAACTGATCAACTGCCCTCTTCTTGCAGCATTTCTGTTCCTTAGCTCATATCTTTGGGCTGAGGTTTGGCTTCTGCAAGCCTGTTTCGAAGTTCCTGAAATGATTTGTGAACCCAAAACTCACCTCTATTGTCACCTCATCCCTTGGCAAAATTCGGCTCTCATTTTCTATGTTTACATGAAAATGTAGGGAGGTGATGATCCATTACTGGTGACCCCTGGGTTGGGGAGGGCATCATCCAGGGTTTCCGTTCCAATCACTGTCCACAACCCCTGGATTGGGGGGTATCATCCAGGGTTTCTGCTCCCAATCACTTCCTGCAACCCCAGATTAGGAAGGGGGGGGGGAATTATTTTTTTTTAGACATACAGCCCAGTCACAGTCCCTTCTGGCCTATGAGCCCTCAAGCACAAATACACCAGCTAACTTACCATCTCCATACGCTTTTGAAGGGTAGGAAGAAATGGAGTGCCTGGAGGAAGGAGTTAAACGCAAAAGTCTGCAGACAGCTGGAGGAAACCCACGCTGACACGGCGAGAATGGACAAATTCCTTACAGATGGTGCCGGATTCAAACCGTGTGCTGTTATAAAGTTTGGCTAACTGCTCTACTAACCATACCCGCCCAGAGTTCCTGCTCCCAATTATTGTCCCCAACCCTGGGGTTGGAGAGAGGGGGAAATCATCCAGAGTTCCTGCTCCCAATTATTGTCCCCAACCCCGGAGTTGGAGAGAGAGGGAAATCATCCAGAGTTCCTGCTTCCAATCATTGCCTCTTGTCCTCATCACAGTACAGTCACCCTGGGTGAGGGAGATTGCAAATCAGCAAGGGTTCCTGATTCTCATCACTGTGTCAAAACCCCTGGGATGGGAGAGTTCACAATCCCTGTCTCTGGTCTTTATTGGACTCTGGATTTCAGGATTATGTTGGGTGGTCAAATCTGGCAACATCACCGTTTCCTCACTGCCTCCTTCATTGTCCTAGCATTCCATATCCATCTTGAATGTCTTCAATGACAAAGGCTCTAAAGTTTTCCAAATTAGAGAATTTCAAAGCTTCAATAGCAGAGAAAGAGATTCTCCTTCTCGCCATCCTTCATTCTGAAACTCTGCTCTCCGATTTTAGATGTCTATGTTAAGAGAGAAATCCTGTCGACACTGCTCAAGCAGGGCATTAGGAAGGCCAAAGGGGGTCAGAAGAGGTCCTTCCTGATCAGGATTGAAGAAAGCCCCTGTGCAAGGAGAAGATCTGACACGTGCTCCAGCCCACCAGTACATTCTGATGTGTGGAAGGAAACCGGAGCCCACGGGAAAAACCCACGCAGACATGGGGAAAATGTACAAACTCCTGATAGACAGCATGGGATTTGAACCCTGGACCTGATCACTGGCGCAGTAACAGCATTGTGCTAACCGCTACGCCAATCATGCTGCACGAGGGAGGGAAGGGAGAGAATTACTGCTTGGAGTCAGAGGAACTAGGCAAGGCACTAAATTATTACTTTGCAACAACACCATCACACTCATGATTATAGAGACTTCGAGTCAGTCAGCACAGGACAGACCCTTTGGCCCATCCAACCATGTGGGCAATCTTGCCCAATCCCATTTGTCAGCATTTGGACCATTTCCATCAAAATCGTCCAATCCGTAAATCTGTCCAAATTCTAATTGTGGACTCTTCTCTAACTTCCTCTGGCAGCTCATTTCAGATACAGACCATCCTCTGAGTGAAAAAGCTATCCCTCAGGTCTCTACAAAACTTCTCTCCTCTCACCTTAACCCTGTGGCCTCTGGTTCTAGAATCATCTTCCCTTGAGGAACTCTGAGTATTCACTTCATCCATGCCAAATGTGATCAAAAAGGTCACTGCTCAGCCTCCTTGGCTCTCAGAATGATCACCCAGCTAATCCAACCTCTCTTGAAAATGCAAACCCTCCTCTGTACCCTCCCCCCACCCCCAATTCCAATTTATTGATGTTGTGGTGGATTGTGCTACTTAGTTCTCGAACTGTCATTCAGAGATTCAGGCTCTCACGAGAGCGAATGCCAGGAGCATGATGGGGTCGAAGCAACAGACTGGAAGCACGTGGCTGGGCGGTTGCTTTTCCTCTCTCTGAGTCAGCAGGTTAACTTGTGTTTTCGACCATGGATAATGGCATTTGAACCGAACTGTTGAATATTTAAACTTAATGCTTGAACCAAATTGTTAAACAATTAAACTCAGTATTTGTACCACCAACAACTACAATGTCTTCCTAAAGCTGGATGACCAGAACTGCACACAGTACTCCCAAGAGTGGTGCCTCCTTCCCCTGCTTGCTGCTGTGCCCTCCCTTCCTCCCTTACCCATCTATTGCTTTGGAAACCTAAACAGAAGCATAGAATTTGACAGTTCAGAAAACAGACCCTTCTCGTCTGTGCCCCACCATTATTTTGCCTGGACCCTCTGACCTGCCCCCAGTCCATATCCCTCCATCCCCCTCCCATCCATGTTCCTGCCCAAATTCTTCTTAAATGTTAAAATTGAGCCCACATTCACCACCCCACCACTCTCTGTGAGGAAGCTCCCCCTAAACCTCTCCCCTTTCACCCTCAACCCGTGATCTCTGCTTGTATCTCAGTGGAAAAAGCCGACCTACATTTACTCTGTCTGTCCCCCTCATCATTTTTAATACCTCCGTCAAATCTCCCCTCATTCTTCTACGGTCCAGGGAATAAAGTCCTAACCTGTTGAACCTTTCCCTGAAACTCAGTTCCTGAAGTCTGGGCAACATCCCAGTAAATCTTCTCTGCCCTCTCTCTATCTTATTGAGATCTTTCCTGTCGTTGGGTGACCAAAACTGCACACAATCCTCCAAATGTGGCCTCACCAATGTCTTGCACAACTTCTCCACAGGACCACAACCCTCCTACCTTCGTCATTGGTACCAATATGCATCATTGCCACTGGCTCTTCACCCTCCCTCTTCAGAATGTCCTGAAGCCTATCTGAGATATCCTTGACCCCAGCACCAGGAACGCAACATTCCAAACTGGTCTCTTTTGTGGTCACAACAAGTGCCGCCTGAATTCCTTACCACAACCTCCCGGTTCTGTGACCCTCTCTCAGCCAAACAAATGGGCCTGTGGCTGCTGTTTTCATCGAGCACCCTCTCACTGTCCCTCAAAAACTCCTCTCCCTGGGTCATTGACTATCAATGTTAGTACAGCTGATCTCGGCGAAGAGATACAGGAGTATCGGGGATTCAAAATAGCGGCAAGGGGCTTGTAGGGTAATCCAAGAGTTCCCCGAGGAGAAAGGAATAAAGGATAGATACAAGAAGATCCCCCAAAATAAAAAAAGTCCCCCAAAAAGAAGGAAGGCAACCAGAAATACTGATAGAAGAAAGAATGAGAAGAAAAAGAAAAAAAAAGGAAAACATCAAAGAACCAGGACGAAGGAAAAGACTCTCCGTGTGGTGGAGGTGGAGAGACCGATCCAGGGCCTAATAAGATGTCAGTTGTGACAGCGACAATGGAGCTCCGGAACTTTCCTCAAAAAAGCAGAACCTCACTGGAGAAATAGACTCGCTCAGGAGTAACAGACAGGATGGCCCCGATAGGGTCAGATTGCAAGGGGACCAAGGTGGTGGCAGCGCTGTCGGGTGTGGGAGATTCAGGGGCCTGAAGTCAGGAGAGCTGAGCTGAGACGGAGTTTACCGCAATGCTGGCGGTGATGGGAGCACTGTCAGGCATAGACGGTTCAGGGACCCAAGATCTGGGGAGCTGAGTCGAGGCAGAGTGGATGGTGATGCTAGCAGTAGTGGAAAGAAGGACCCCGTGGGATGGAAGAAAAAGGAAAAGAGAAAATAAAGACTTTACTGGTAAGGCCGCTCCAACCGGCGAGTGCAAAGATGTCGGGTCCGAGGCATCAGAGGGCATCAAGGCATTGGGCCTGAAGTCAGACCTGGGACACCTGCAAGAGTTGGCCCGACCGTGTCTGGCTGAACCCAGGGTAGGTGCAGAGGAGGTCGAGAGGCTGATCAGGGACGCCTTCGTCCGAGGGCTACACTTGAGGGCCATCCAGCAGAAGCTGCTGGAAGATAGTATCTACGCCCTAACCAAGACAGTGGAAGTGGTCCAAACCATGGAAGCAGCAGCCCTACACATCGAACCCTTCATTTCCAGTTTTCCCCAGGGTCCCTCATGGCCATCTCACACTGCAGCTGCTGCTCTCAGACCGAGCTGGGGAGGAAAACGTTGCTGTGGCAGGCGCCCGGCGCCCCTGTAATTACTGTGGGTCCTGGTGTGGGTCAGACCGACGATCACACCAGAACTGCCTGGTTAGGAACCAGTATTCTTCCAAATGCGGCAAGAAAGGCCACTTCGCTAAAGTGTTTCTCTCAAAACCAGCCGGCAGCTCAGCGGCCCTCTATGACCTCCCCACGTCCCTCGCAGACCCCTCCATGTGCCATTGTCCCCGCTACAATTTCTGCCTTCCCCAACTTCGACGGTGCTACATCCAGCCCTGCCAGCGACTATTGCAGCATGTGCCCCGAGCACCTGGACCAGCCCACGCCAGCGCCGCTCACTGAGAACTACAGCGACGTCACTTATGGCTCACAGCGTGACGTCACTTTTGGCTGTCGTAATGATATCACTGCCGCTGGGTGTGATGACGTCACTTCCCCCGGTGCAATGAACATGGATGGGGAAGGAGGCCAGCCAAGCACTGGGCCCCCACATGCTGCCCCCATGAGCTGCCGCCATCTTGGGCCAGCCTGCGGCCGACACGGTCGGCCCCTGACAATATTGAAAATGACTTGGTCAATATGGGCAGTGACCAGGCCACCCTACCGATGCTCTCCATGTCTCCGGGTGCCAACGGCTGCCGCACGCTGCACCCTATGACCAACATCAATGAGGTCAACATGGGCGATGACCAAGCTGCCCTACCGATGCTCTCCACACCTCTGGATGCCATCGGCTACCTCACGTTGCACCCCATGACCGATGTTGATGTGGTCAACATGGGCAATGACCAGGCCACCCTACCAATGCTCCCCACGCCTCCAGATGCCATAAATCACTGTGCACAACCGGAGAGCGACGAATCCGACTCCGAGACAGTCCTGGCCACCACCACGCTGACCAGGGATATCCCTCACTACCTTGGGCGCTCTATGATGAACATGCAAGTCAATGGGCAGGTAACGAAGTGCCTGTTTGACAGTGGCAGCACCAAGAGCTTCATTCACCTGAGCGTGGCCCACTCCCTGAGATTAAAAGTCCACCCCACCACCTGCTTGATCGCTCTCGCCACCAAGGATAAGACTGTTGGTATCCTCGGGCGCTGCTCAGCTGATATAACTGTGGGAGGGGAGACTTACACAGGGTTCAGGCTCCTGGTCATGCCCAAACTCTGCGCCCCAGTCATCCTGGGCCTAGATTTCCAGTGCCACCTGAAGAGTGTTACCCTTGCCTTTGGGGGGCCCCAACCTCCACTCACGTTACACAGCACATCAACCTACCAGCCCTGGCCAACCTGCGGCCTCTCCACACTGCGCATCACCCCACCGGTGCTCTTCCCACATCTTGCGCTAGGCTGCAAGCTGATCGCCATCAGAAGTAGGCGCTATTACACTGCAGACAAGAGACTTCATCAAGGCAGAGGTGCGGTGACTCCTGGCAGAAGGTGTCATAGAGCCCAGTAACAGCACTTGGAGAGCCCAAGTCTTGGTGGTCAAAGGGGGAAGTAAGCCGAGGAAGGTCGTGGATTACAACCAGACCATTAACCAGTACACCCAGCTGGATGCCTACCCCCTGCCAAGGATCGCTGACATGGTCAACGAGATAGCCCACTACCGGGTTTTCTCCACGATTGACCTGAAGTCAACGTATCACCAACTCCCCATCCACCCGAAGGACAAGCCCTACACCGCTTTTGATGCCGTCAGGCGCCTGTATCAGTTCTGCAGAGTTCTCTCTGGGGTCATGAATGGGGTCTTCATTTTACAGCGGGAGATGAATTGCATGGTAGAAAGCTGAAGGTGACGTTCCCGTATCTGGTTAACATCATTATCTACGGCCATAACCAGCAGGACCACAATGCTAACCTGGAGAAATTCCTCCAGACAGTCGGGGAGCTGAACCTCACTTACAACAAGGAGAAGTGTGTGTTTAGCACCACCCGCCTCGCCATCCTGGGGTACATCGTGGCCCATGGAGTTGTTGGCCCAGATCCAGAAAGGATGCACCCATTAATGGAGTTACATCTTTCCCCCGCCCCACACTAAAGGCCCTCCACAGGTGCCTTGGCATTTTCTCTTATTACTTGCAGTGGGTCCCTCACTTCTCGGACAAGGTCCGCCCACTGGCCCAAGCTATAACTTTTCCCCTCCCACCTGAGGCGCAGGCAGCCTTCTACCGCATCAGACAGGACATCACGGATGCTACAATGCAGGCTGTGGATGAGGACTCCCCCTTCCAGGTGGAGAGCGATGCCTCTGAGGTAGCCCTCACCGCTACCCTCAACCAAGAGGGGCGCCCCGTCGCTTTCTTCTCCAGGACACTCCACGGCTCCGAGCTAGGGCATTCCGCCATTGAAAAGGATGCCCAGGTAATTGTGGAAGCATTCATGTTTAACACTACCTACAAGAGCAAGATCAAGAACAACAAGATCCTGCACTGGAGAGTCGAGTTGGCAACCTACAGTTATGACATCCAGTACCGCCCCGGGAAGTTTAACAACTCCCCCGATGCCCTCTCTCGCACCTGCACGTCTATGCATGACAACAGGGTGCAGGCATAGCATGAGTCCCTCTGCCATCTGGGTGTCACCAGGTTGTAGCACTTCATTAAGTCCCGGAACCTGCCGTACATCGTCAGGGACATGACCGAGGCCTATCGGGTCTGCACGGAGTGTAAACCCCGTTTCTTCCGCCCACCCCAGGCCCATGTCATAAAGGCTACTTGGCCTTTCAAGCGTCTTGGCATGAACTTCAAAGGACCCCTACCTTCCACAAACTGAAATGTTTACTTCCTTACGGTAGTGGACGGGTACACAAGCTTCCCTTTCGCTATTCCTTGCCCGGACACCTCCACGCCCACTGTCATCAGGGCCCTGGGGCAGATCTTCACCATGTTTGACTAACCTGCCTTCATCCACAGCGACTGGGGGGTCTAGTTTCATGAGTGATGAGCTGCGCCAGTACCTGATGGCGAGGGGCATCGCAACCAGTCGCACGACGAGCTATAACCCGAGAGGCAATGGGCAAGTGGAACATGAAAACGGGGTAATCTGGAAGGCAGTCCTCCTGGCTCTCAGGTAAAAAGGGTGGGCTGTTGAGTACTGGCAGAACGTCCTGCCCGAGGTGCTCCATGCCATTCGGTCACTGCTGTACACGGCTACCAAAGAGACCCCTCACAAACGTCTGTTCTCATTCCCCAGGAGGTCAGCAACTGGAATGTCCCTTCCAGCATGGCTCACGTCAGTGTTTTTACACAGAATGTTGTGGGTGCCTGAAATGCCTTCCCAGGAGTGATGGTGGAGGCTGGAACATTAGGGGCATTTAAGAGACTCTTGGACAGGCACATGGATGGAAGAAAAATAGAGGGTCATGGGTGTAAGGGAGGGTTTAGGTAGAAATATATATAGTAGGTTGGCACAACATTGTGGGCCGTTGGGCCTGTGCTGTAGTGTTCCACGGTCAATGAGAATGCTGAATGGTCAAAGGAATTGTGCATACTAACCCTCCAATAATCTCATATTTACTAAACAATATCTATCTATTTATTTATTTACAAATACACTTGTCCTGCGTCTGTATTGTTCGCCTGTATGTGTGGTCGGTTTGTCTGTGTGTCTGCAGGTTTTGTACTCAGAACCGGAGAACGTTATTTCATTGGGATGTACTTGTACAATCAGACGACAATAAACTTAAACTAGGAAGCAGGAATAGAGGACTGAGGTTAGGGTTGGGGTGAGGCCTAATCCTAATGACCGTATTGATTGGGGGAGCAGACTCGAAGGGCTGAATGGCTTCCTGCTCTGGTTCTTTTCTGCTTCTCCCTCCTGTTCCTGTTGTTTCCTCGAGTCAATCACTGTGGGTAACCCTCACCTTTGTCTCTGTTCTCAGCGTGTGAACAAAGTGAACAAAGATGGTGAGTAGCAGGTGAAAGAGCCCAGGGGTGAGAGGAGAGATGATGTCGGCGAGCAAGGCACAAAGGGAAGTGGGAGGAGTGGGGGTAATGGCCAGGCATGGGGAGGGGAGGATAGGGAGGTAAACGGAGAGTAAGAGGCAGTGGAGAAGGGGAGAGAGAGCGAGGGGAGTTACTGAGAGGGTGAGCCAGGGAGGGTGGGGGGGGGGAACAACAACGTGGAAATGGAAGGGTTCGTTGAATCGTTTATCCAACCTTGTCCATGCTGACCTTTGCATCCATCCACACAAAACCATGAGACCATAGGCCATCAGAGAGACTACTCTGCCATTCCATCACGAGCTGATCCATTCTCCCTGTCTTCCCCATGACCTTTGATTCCCTGACTATTCAGATACCTATCAATCTCTGCCTTAAATACACCCAATGACCTGGCCTCCACAACAAATTCCAGAGGCTGAATAAATTCCCCCGCATCTCTGTATTAAATGGAGGCCCCTCAATCCTGATGTTGTGCCCTCTTGTCCTAGACTCTCCCACTGTGGGAAACAAATTCACCACATCTACTCTGTCCAGGACTTTCAACATTTGAAATGCTCAAGATTCAATTTATTGTCATGTAATAAAACAGTGTCGTGTAACACGAAATATTCTTTAGTTTTCTGTAAGGCAGACAGATTCGCCATCGGCAGAAATTGCCTGAAATGCCTCACAGTCAGAGAAAGAAAAGGAAGAGAGAGATTCTCCACCCCCACCTCCCCCCCACAGAGTTACCGAGTGTCCGTGGATTTGCCTCCAGCGCTCCCGCAGCCTCCCGCAGCCACATAGAGTCCAGTCCAAACCATTGGTAACCCGAGCTCCAGATCCGATCCTTCGACACGATCAGGAACCCTTCATTGACTTCGGCACCACATCACATCCTGGTTCTGATACCTGGTGCCCCTCCAGCCAATTTCAAGCCAATCTCCAGCAGCCCACAGCCTCCGTGGGTCCCTCGCCTCGAGTTGCCAGCAGCCCGCCACATGTGTGGGTCTTTCAGCTGCAGAGCCCCCTCACTGGTCCGGCACCGTGGTCACCGACTCGTGGGTCCTCTTCTCTGCTTCTCCTCAGACGGGGTGTTCTCCCTGTTTTCTGGTGCCCTGCACCAGTCCTCCGGTCCCCTGGAATCTGCAACTCCTCGCGGCTGCTGCCAATCACAGGCACCGCCACCTTGGGCCCAGACCCCACGGTTGAGGGATGATAAATGAAACCACCGCACTGAGCGGCTGGACCCCGAGGGAATGATTTATCTCTGCTCCTTGCAAGTCCACAGCAGTGGCAGCGCTGCATTACAGCATCTCTGGCAGCACCACCATTCTACGAGGCTCTCCCTCATTCTTCTGATCTCTAAGGAGTTCAGTTCAAGAGCTGTTCAACATTCCAGTGAATCTTCTCAACCCTCTCCAATGCCCACACATCCTTTCCTGAATAAGGAGCCCAAAACTGTCCCCATTCTGCAAGGGAGGCCTCAGCAGAGCCTTATAAACCCTAAACATCCCATTCCTGCTCCTGTATCTTATCGCTCTAGATAGGATGTCAACATTGCATTCACCTTTTTCACCACTGACTCATCCTGGCGGTGGGGGGGGGGAGGGGGTGGTGTCAACCTTTAGGGGTCCATGCACGAGGATCCCAAGTCCCTTTGCATGTCCGAATTTTGAATTTTCTCCCCATCCAAGTAACAGTTGACCCTTTTATCCTTTCAACCAAGGTGCATGTCCTTACGCTTCCCAACATTGGATTTCATCTGCCACCTCTTTGCCCAATTCTCCAAATATGTCCAAGTCTCGCTGCAGCCTCTCCATCCCCTCCTCACTCCCTGCCCCTCCACCTGTCTCTGTATCATCTGCAAACTCGGCCACAAAGACATTGATTCTGCATCCAAATCAGTTCTACACAAGGTAGAAAGAAGTGGCCCCAACACCGGCCCCTGTGGACCCCACTGGGAGCCAGTAACCAACCAGAACAGGATCGCTTCATTCCCACTCTCTGTTTCCTGCCCACCAGCCAATGCTCTCCACATGTCTGACCCCTCATCTTATCTTGACCCTGACCCTCACCCCTCAACCTCACTCTAATCCCTCAACCTCACTCTTACCCTGACCCACACCCTGATCCTCATCCTTACCCTGACCCCTCAATCTGACCCCTCACCCTCAACCTGATCCTCACCATGTCCCCTCAGCCTCACCCCTCACATTAACTCCTCACCCCTCACACTGATCCTCACCCTATCCCCTCAGCCTGACTCTTCACACTGAACTTCACACTCACACTGACCCTAATCCTCAACCTCATCCTGACCTTCACCATCATCTTGAACCCCATCCTCAAACTCACCATGACCCCTCACCCCTGACCCATCACCCTCATCCTCACCCCTCTCTGACCCTGATCCATCACGCAGACTCCTCACTGATCAATGTCATCCTGTGAGTCCCACCATTATAAATGCCAGTGATATCAGTGCCATGTCTGAACTTCCTGTTTACCCTTCCCAGTCCCTGCGTTAATGACAGCATCCCTGCGGTAATGACATTGTCCCTGTGGTAATGGCACCGTCCCTGTGGTAATGACATGTCCCAGCGGTCATGACGCTGTCCCTGTGGTAATGACACCATCCCTGCAGTAATGACACTCTACCTGTGGTAATGATTGACACCGTCCCTGTGGTAATGACACCGTCCCTGCGGTAATTGCGCTGTCCCTGCGATAATGACACTGTCCCTGCAGTAATGACACCGTCCTTGCGGCAATGACACCGTCCCTGCAATAATAACACCGTCCCTACGTTAATGACACCGACCCTGCGGTAATGACACTCCCTGCGGTAATGACACCGTCCCTGCGGTAATGACACTCCCTGCGGTAATGACACTGTCCCTGCAATAATAACACCGTCCCTACGTTAATGACACCGACCCTGCGGTAATGAAACTCCCTGCGGTAATGACACTGTCCCTGCGGTAATGACACCGTCCCTGCGATAATGACCCCATCCCTGCGGTAATGTCACTGTCCCTGTGGTAATGACACCATCCCTGCAGTAATTACACCGTCCCTGCAGTAATTACACCGTCCCTGTTGTAATGACACCGTCCCTACGGTAATGACATCTCTCTGTGGTAAAGACACCATCCCTGCGGTAATGACACCGACACTGTGGTAATGGCACCGTCCCTGGGGTAATGGCACCATCCGTGCAGTAATAACACTGTCCCTGCAGTAGTGACACCGTCCCTGTGGTAATGACACCGTCCCTGCGGTAATGACACCGTCCCTATGGTAATGACACCATCTCTGAGGTAATGACGCCATCCCTGCAGCGATAACGCCATCCCTGCGGAAAAGACACCGACCCTGCGGTAATGACGCCATCCCTGCGGGTATGACACTTTCCCTGCGGTAATGTCACTGTTCCTGTGGTAATGACACCGTCCCTGCAGTAATTACACCGTCCCTGCAGTAATTACACCGTCCCTGCAGTAATTACACCGTCCCTGTTGTAATGACACCGTACCTACAGTAATGACATCTTCCTGTGGTAAAGACACCATCCCTGCGGTAATGACACCGACACTGTGGTAATGGCACCGTCCCTGGGGTAATGGCACCATCCGTGCAGTAATGACACTGTCCCTGCAGTAGTGACACCGTCCCTGTGGTAATGACACCGTCCCTGCGGTAATGACACTGTCCCTATGGTAATGACACCGTCTCTGAGGTAATGACGCCATCCCTGCAGCGATAACGCCGTCCCTGCGGTAAAGACACCGTCCCTGCGGTAATGACGCCATCCCTGCGGGTATGACACTTTCCCTGCGGTAATGACACCGTCCCTGTGGTAAAGACACCGTCCCTGCGGTAATGACAACGTCCCTGCGGTAATGACGCCATCCCTGCGGTAATGACACTTTCCCTGCGGTAAAGACACCGTCCCTGCGGTAATGACACCGTCCCTGCGGTAATGACGCCATCCCTGCGGTAATGACACTTTCCCTGTGGTAAAGACACCATCCCTGCGGTAATGACACTGTCCCTGCGGCAATGGCACTGTCCCTGCGGTAACGGCACCGACCCTGCAGTATTGACACCATCTCTGGGGTCTGGCAGAGAGAAGGATGGGGATTAGAGAGGTCTGGCGGAGAGAGGGATGGGGATTAGAGAGGTCTGGTGGAGAGAGGGATGGGGAGGAGAGTGGTCTGGCGGCGAGAGGGATGGGGAGGAGAGTAGGGTCTGTCAGAGGAAAGGATGGGGAGTAGAGAGGTCTGGCAGAAGGGTGAATGGGGAGGAGAGAATGGTCTGGCAGAGGGAAGGATGGGGAGCAGAGAGGTGTGGCGGAGAGAGGGATGGGGAGGAGAGGGGTCTGGCAGAAGGAGGGATGGGGAGGAGAGAGGGATAGGGAGGAGAGTGGGGTTTGCTGGTTGTGGGGGGGGTGGTTGGGTGTTGTATATGGTCTTGGGGGAGGAGTGAGGGCAGAGGGTGAGCCCTCCCTGAGCCCACTGTCCTCACTCTGAGAACCTTTGCAGCCGGCTGCTCGCCACCCTGCTTTTCTCTGCAGTACACCATTGAGGCAAAGCTAACTCTGCATGGCTCTTTCACCAGGCTTCTGTTGTAGACAACTCACAACGAGAGAATCCAACTGCATGCTTAACGCAACTGCTACTGCCGAGGCTGGGCAGGGGAGAGGGAGGGGGTGTAAATGGGAACTGAACCCAATGGACTGAGGCTTCCAATCGACACAGGAGAAAGAGGCAAATTGAAAGAGGCCAGGAGATGAGGTAGTTGATGAGTTAGTCTTGTGGAGTGGCCAAATTCTCACTGCAAAAATCTCCAGGAGACAAAGACTTTATTGTAGACAAAGAGCAGATGCCTGGTCTCAGGCCCCACATTGTAACACAAGGCACACAGAAACACACTGTGAGGAATCAAGACACACAGGCATAAATCAGAGAGACACCAAGAGAGGGAACTAGCTCTGGAGGGAACGAGTCCAGTACTGGGACACATAGAAACGCAAACGGGGTCAGCAAACTGAGGCTATGCAATGCTACAACTTCAATTGTTTAAAAGCAAGATTTGAAAACTCAGCCTTGTGTCGGTTCAGTGGCTCTGGATCCCGGGGCTGTGCACACATGTGACCACGTGGCCAGAGACCTGATACATGAGGAAGGCCCATGGAACCGGGTCTTGGGACACAAAGGAAGCAGGCAACAGTTTCGGGGGGTGGGGTGGTGTTGGGCTGGTGCAGTAAACAAGCCTGCAGGGAAGCAGGAATTCAGTGGTTAGCGGAAGGGTGAGGAGTTCTGTGGACAAGACCGAGACTCCCTACACCCCCTCCCCCCACCCCCACCTCCATTTCCTACACCTCTTCCCCCCACCTCCATTTCCTACACCTCTTCCCCCCACCTCCATTCCCAGGGGCATGAATTTCAATGCAAGGAGTATTGTAGGAGAGGCAGACGAGCTGAGATCGTGGATTGGCACGTGGAATTATGACATTGTGGCCATGACTGAAACTTGGGTGCAGGAAGGGCAGGACTGGCACGTCAATGTTCTGGGCTTCTGTTGCTTCAGACGCGATAGAATGGGGGTGATGAAAGAGGCAGCTAACTATTCCTGGATTTCATTGCTTTAGGTAGAAAGGGGTCAAGAGGGGTGGTGCAGCATTGCTTGTCAGAGACAGCGGTGCTTAGGCAGGATAGATTGGAGGTCTCGTCCAGGGAGGCTATTAGGGTGGAATTGAGGAATGGGAAAGGGGTATGCCCACTTATAGGAGTGTATTACAGACCACCTAGTGGGGAGCGAGAACTAGAGGAACAAATTTGTAGGGAGATGGCAGATATTTGTAATAAGCACAGGGTTGTGATTCTGGGAGATTTTAATTTCCCAAATATAGATTAGGAAACCCATTCTGTGAAAGGGCTGGATGCTTTGGAGTTTATAAATTGTGTGCAGTATGGTTTTTTTACAGCAAAACTTAGAGGTACCAACTAGAGAAGAGGCAGTGTTGGATCTACTGTTGGAATGAGATTGTTGATTAGGCAGCTAGGAGTTGATTTGTGGGAGTCAGTAATTGGTAATTGAAGTTAATTAAGAAATAGGAAGTTGTGGATGATGAATACGAGGGCCAATAAAAGAAGAGTAAGATAAAGGAGTGTCCAGGGAGTGAGTGGGACAGGCTTTGGCAAACAGAGGCTGAGGAAGAGCTCCCCATGAGGTAAGGTTTGGCAAGTCTGTTTGGAGTTTATCTTTAATGACTCTAATTTAAATAAAGAGGCAGGTGATGGAGGCAGTTGGGGTCGTCCTGTGCTCCGACTGTGGGAGGTCAGGGTCAGCACAGACGTTCCTGATGATGACACCTGCAAAAGGTGCATCCAGTTGCAACTCTTGGGAGACCGTGTTAGGGAACTGGAGTTGCCGCTGGATGAACTGTGGATCATAAGGGAGGCAGTGGTGATGGATAGGAGTTATGGAGAGGCAGTTACCCCCAGCAGACATGAGTCAGGGGACTGGGTGACTGTAAGGAAGGGGAAAGGGGGGATACAGGCAGTGCAGAGAACCCCTGCGGCCATTCCCCTCACAACAAGTATACTGCGGAGGGCACAGTCTACAGGGGACAAGTCATGGACGTCGGGTCTCTGGCACAGGGGCTGGACCCTTAGCTCAGAAGGGAAGGGGGGAAAGAGTAGGGCTCTTGGAGTTGGGAACTCACTGGTTAGAGGAGCAGATAAGAGGTTTGCTGGATGAGGCTCCCAGTTGGTATGTTGCCTCCCAGGTGCCAGGGTCTGGGATGTCTCTGATCGAGTCCACAGCATTCTGGAGGGGGAGGGGGAGCAGCCAGAAGTCGTGGTCCATTTGGGGACCAATTACATAGTTAGAAGTGGAGATGAGGTCCTGGAAAGGGATTACATAGAGTTAGAAGTTGAAAAGCAGGACCTCAAGGGTGGCGATCTTGGGATTGCTGCCTGTACCATACGCTAGTGAGGGTCGGAAGAGGAAGTTGTGGAGGATGAATGTGTGGCTCAGGAGTTAGGGCAGGGGTTTAGATTTCTGGATCATTGGGATCTCTTCTGGGGAAAGCCGAACCTGTATAAAAGGGATGGGCTGCACTTGAACTGGAGAGGGACCAATATCCTGGTGGGCAGGTTTGCTCGAGTTGTTGGGGAGGGTTGAAATTAGTTTGGCAGGGGGTTGGGAATCAGAATGAGAGTATGGAGATTAGGGAGGAATAACACCTAGACTGGAAGGAATGGAGGGAACAGACAAAAATATAAATGAAGGAGGGAAAGAGGTGAAAGTAGATGGTAACCAAAGGAGTATTTATGGAGAACATTCTCTTAAGGGCATATATTTTAAGGCAAGGAGTATAGTAAATAAGGAGGATGAGCTGAAGGCATGGATGGTCACGTGGAAATATGATATTATGAAACTTGGTTGCAGGAAGGGCATGTTTGACAGTTAAATATTCCAGGATTCCATTGTTTTAGACATGATAGAACAGGGGGGATAATAGGTGGAGGGGTTGCATTGCTTATCAGAGAACATTACAGCAGTGCTGTGGCAGAATGGTTTGGTGGGATCGTCCAACGAGGCCATTTGGAAAGAATTGAGAAATGGCAGAGGCATGAATATATTAATGGGAGTGTATTATAGACCAGCAAATGGACTGAGGGAATTAGAGGAACAAATTTGTAAGGAGATTGCGTATTTGTGTAATAAACACAAGGTGGTAGTTGTGGGAGATTTCAACTTTCCGAACATTAACTGGGTCGCCCATACAGTAAGAGGGCTGGATGGGGTAGAGTTTAAGTGTGTTCAGGAAAGTTTTCTGAATCAATACTTAAAAGAACCGACTCAAAACAGGGCAGTATTGGATTTCCTATTAGGTGAACAAGATAGGTCAGGTGACAGAGGATTGTTGGGGAACACTTTGGGTCTAGTGATCACAATACTATTAGTTTTAGGCTAGTAATGGAAAAGAATAGAGGTGGGCCAAAGGTGGAGATTTTTGATTGGAAGAAAGCCAATTTCGAGGGGATGAGAAAAGATTTGGAGGGTGTGGATTGGGAAGAATGTAGCTGATAAAAGGAGGACATTCAAAGGAGAAGTTCTGAGAGCACAGAGTTGGTCTGTCCCCGTGAGGATTAAAGGAAAGGTTAGAAACTGTAGGGAGCCTTGGTTTTCAAAAGATATTGGGAACTTGGTTGGGATGAGGAAGAGGGATGTGGACAACAGGTATAAACCGCAGGGAAGGGATGAGCTGCTTGAGGAATATAAGGAGAAAGAAATTGGAACGGCTAAAAGGAGAGATGAAGCTGCTTTGGCAGGAAAAGTAAAAGTAAATCCAAAGAGTTTCTATGGATGCATTAAAAGTAAAAGAATAGTGAGGCATAAAACTGGGCCCCTTGAAGATGAAGGGGGTCGGCTCTGTGAGAAACCACAGGAGATGGGTGAAATTTTAAACCTTTTTTTTTCTTCCGTATTCACTAAGGAAAAGAATATTGAGCCAGATGAAGTGAAGTAATATGGTAGGGAGATCATGGATAATAGGATTAATGAGGAGGTAGTGTTGGCTATATTAAAAAAGATCAAGGAGGATAAATCTCCAGGTCCTGACAAAATATTCCCTAGGACCCTGAGGGAGGTTAGTGAACAAATAGTGTTGACAGAAATACCTAAAATGTCATTGGCCATGGGGAAGGTGCCGGAGGACTGGAGGGTGGCTCATGTTGTCCTGCTGTTCAAAAAAGGATCCAAAAGTAGACCTGGTAATTGTAGGCCTGTAAGTCTGATGCAAGTGATGGGTAAATTAATGGAAAGAGTTCTTAGAGATGGTATATACAACTATTTGGAAAGACAGGGATTGATTCGGAGTAATCAGCATGGTTTTGTACATGGTAGATCATGTCTAACAAATCTTATAGAGTTTTTCGAGGGGGTTACTAAAAAGGTTGATGAGGGGAAGGTGGTGGATGTTGTCTATTTGGACTTTAGAAAGGCTTTTGACAAGGTTCCCCATAAGATGTGAGCAAGGAAGTTGGCAGCATTAGGTATTAATCCTAAAGTAGTGAAATGGATTAAAAAATGCTTGGATGGGAAATGCCAGAGAGTAGTGATGGAAAATTGTTTGTAAATTGGAGGCCGGTGACTGGTGGAGTCCCTCAGGGATCAGTACTGGGTCTATGGTTGTTTGTCATATATATTAATGATCTAGATGATGAGGTGGTAAATTGGATGAGTAATTGTGCAGATGATAAAAAGATTGGTGGTGTTGTGGACAGTGAAAAAAGTTTTCAAAGCTTATAGGGTGATATAGGACAGTTAGAAGAGTGGGCTAGAGGATGGCAGATGGAGTTTAATACTGATAAATGTGAGGTGCTACATTTTGGTAGGAATAATCAAGATAAGACATACATGTTAAATGGTCGACAATTGAGGAGTGCAGTGGGACAAAGGGCCATTAATTCTCTAAAAGTTGAAACATGTGGATAGGGTGTTGAAGAAGGCATTTAGTATGTTGGCTTTCATAAATCAGAGTATAGATTGGTGAATACAGGAGTTGGGATGTTATGTTGAAATTGTCTAAGGCGTTGGTGAGGCCAAATTTGGAATATTGTGTGCAGTTTTGGGCACTGAATTACAGGAAGGATATAAACAGTATAGAGAGAGTGCAGAGGAGGTTTACAAGAATGTTGCCAGGGTTTCAGGGTTTGAGTTACAGGGAAAGGTTGAGCAGGTTAGGACTTTATTCTCTGGAAGGTAGAAGGTTGAGGGATGATTTTATAGAGGTATTCAAATTTATAAGGGGGACAGATAGAGTCAATGTAGACAGGCTTTTTCCATTGAGAGTGGCGGAGATTCAAACAAGAGGGCATAGACTGAGAGTAAAAGGGGAACAGTTTAGGGGAAACATGAGGAGGAATTTCTTCATGCAGAGGGTGGTGGGGGTATGGAATGAACTTCCAGCAGTGGTGGTAGAAGTGAGATTAATGCTAATATTTAAGGAAAGATTGGATAGGTATATGCACGGGAGAGGTGTGGAGGGTTATGGGTCAAATTTGGGTAAGTGGGGTTAGGTGGGAGAAGATGTTCAGCATGGACTAGTAGGGTCGACCCAGCCTGTTTATGTGCTGTAAATGGTTATATGGTCAGATATCGGAGGTATGTGTTGGGGAGCACTTCGGGTCAAGTTATCATGGTGCCATTAGCTTCAATGTAATTATGGAAAAGGATAGGTCAGGGCCTGGGGCTGAGGGTTGGGGGAAAAGCTAGATTTGTGGAAGTGCAAAAGGATTTACAAGGAGTGGATTGGAACGATTTGTTTTATGGGCAGGATGTACTGGTACACGATCCTTTATCCGGAACTGCTTTGATAAGGTTCCGCATGGAAGGTTAGTTAAGAAAGTTTAGTCATTAGGTATTAATTTTGAGATAGTCAAATGGATTCTACAATGGCTAGAAGCAAGGTGCCAGAGAGTAGTAGTAGATAATTGTTTGTCAGGCTGAAGTCTAGTAATAAGTGGTGGGCCTCAGGGATCTGTATTGGGTCCTTTGCTGTTTGTCATATAGTTTAATGATCTGGATGATGGGGCGGTAAATTGGATAAGTAAATGCAGATGATACTAAAATAGGTGGAATTGTGGATAATGAAGAAGGTTTTCAAAGATTGCAGAGGGATTTGGACAGCTTAGGAGTGGGCTGAAAGGTGGCAGATGGAGTTTAATGCTGAGAAGTGTGAGGTGCTTCATTTTGGGAGGAATAACCAAAATGGGACGTACGTAGTAAACGGGAGGGTATTGGGGAATGCAGTGGAGCAGAAAGATCTGGGGAAAACGGTTCTTCATTCCCTGAAGGTAGAATCTCATGTGGATAGTTTGCTGGCCTTTATCAATCAAAGCATGGAATACAGGAGTTGGGAGGTGATGTTGAAACTGTTCAAGGCATTGGTGAAGCCAAATTTGGAAAACTGTGTGCAGTTCTGGTCACCAAATTATAGGAAGGATATCAACAAGGTAGAGAAGGTGCAGAGAAGGTTTATGAAAATGTTACCTGGGTTTCAGAATCTAGATTACAAGGAAATATTGAGCAGATTAGGTCTTGATTCCTTGGAGCATAGAAGGATCAGATAGCTGCAGAAAACATATGGTTGTGATAGTAGGAAATTTTAACTTTCCACATATTGACTGGGACTCCCATCCTGTAAAAGGGCTGGATGACTTGGAGTTTGTCAAATGTGTTCAGGAAAGTTTTCTAAATCAATATATAGAGGAACCATCAAGAGAGAGTGCAATACTGGATCTCCTATTAGGGAATGAGACAGGACAGGTGACTGAAGTATGTGTAGGGGAACATTTTGGGTCCAGTGATCATAATGCCATTAGTTTCAGGTTAATTATGGAGAAGGATGGGTCTGGGCCTCGGGTTGAGATTCTAAAGTGGAGAAAGGCTGATTTTGAGGAAATGAGAAAGGATCTAGAATGTGTGGATTGGGATAAGTTGTTTTTGGGCAAGGATGTGCGAGGTAAGTGGAGAACCTTCAAAGGTGAAATGTTGAGAGTACAGAGTTTGTATGTTCCTGTCAGGATTAAAGGCAAGATTAGCAGGTTTGTTATCCAACGTTGGGTTTGTGAAAGATATTGAGGCCCTCGTTAAGAAGGAGGTGCACAGCAGGTCTTGGCAACAAGGAGCAAATAAGTTCTTGATGACAAGAAATGCAGGACAAAACTTAAGAAAGAAATCAGGAAGGCTAAAAGAAGACATGAGGTTGCTTTGGGAGACAATGTGAAGAAAAATCCTAAGGGTTTTTACAGATATATTAAGAGCAAAAGGATAGTAAGGGACAAAACTGGACCCCTTGAAGATCAGAGTGGTTGGCTTTGACTGGAGCCAAAAGAACGTGGTGGAACACTGTACTGTGGGCATGTTCGGCCATGTCATCACTGGGCTGGCCCGCCTTCTGTACCTGTAGCCCCTCTCCATAAGATCACCTAATAAAGGACGAGAGCCCTCCCTCATACTTGCATTGGACGTGAACCAGCAGCTTGTAAAGGCATGTCTGGGTGTTTTGATCCATAAAGCCTTTGAATCTTACTTCATGTCTGCAAGTGGTCATTGATTGCACCACAATTTATGATCAGAAGTTTAAAGTGCCATGGACAAGGCGATCGACTGGAGAAGCTAGGGATCAATCCAAAGAAACCAGAGGCCTCCGTAAAGTGTGATATGTGGCTACGTTGTTTGAAGGCCTACATGAGGCGCCACTAAATCACAGCCGATAGTGATCAGTACGACCTACTCTTCACAGCTGTGAACCACTGAGCGTATCAATTAATTTGCGACTGCACTGGATTTGAGGAGACAATGGCTCTGCTCCGACAGCAGTAATGAGCCCCGAGGAACACTATGTATGCATGCTTCCAGCTTGGCTCCCAACGCCAGGGTCCGGGTGAGTTGGTCGATGATTTTGTGAGGGCCATGCGGGAACTGGGGTGAACCTGCGGGAGCCGGGATTTGACTGCAGTGACCTACCAGGAGGAGCTCATCCACAATGGGCTAGTTGTTGGATTCCGCTCCCAGCTCCCACCACATAGGGGAACGACTCCTGGAGAAAGCCGATCAGTCCCTTCAGGAAGTGGTGCAGATGACCTGAGCGATGGAAACGGCTCAAATGAATGCAGAGGCCTACTCAGTGGGCCACGCGGCCACCAGGTGGGGAGAATGGGTGGCTCCATCTTGAGACTCAGGGCCTCTGACTGCACACGAAGAGCAACTACTGCGGCAAACACCCACAGAAGTACTGCCTGGCCCTTAGCGCGACCTGCTCGAACTGCCGGAGGAAAGGTCACTATGCCAGGATATGTTGTTCTGAGCCCCTCTACAGTTCTGCATGCGGGCCGCGATCTGCGTCGCCATCTTGGGCCAACCCTCTTCCACCATCATTTGCCGAGAACTGAGCTTCCGGGCCAAGGGTACAACGACACAGAGGGATGTCACATCCAGCTTCACTTCTGGATTCCACCGCATGTGATCCATGGGGGCGGCCATCTTCATGATCTCCCGGGTGGCCATCTTGGTGGCAGCCAACCCAATGACATGGCAACAGCAATTCAGACAGTGAGCTTACTTTGGCTTCCATTGTGCTGTACCAGAGTAGACCACACCAGCTGGGGCAATTGATGATGGACATCGAGGCAAATGGCCACACCACTGGCTCCCTATTCTACATGGGAAGCACTGAGAACTTCATACACCCGGGCACTGCTGAACATTATTCCGTGACCGCGTGCCCAGCCAAGTGCAAGGTAGCACTAGCCTCCAAATCGCTCTCTGCGGAAATCCATGGGTGCTACACCGTGACCCTAACTGTGGAGGCACCAAATACAAGAACTTCAGATTGCTGGTGATGCCCCACCTCTGCGCACCTGTCATATTGGGGCTGGATTTCCAGTGCCAGTTTCAGGGTGTGCTGATGCAGTTTGATGACCTCCACAACCCCCCCACCACCGTTAGTAATAACTAATTCGAGGAGGCCCTTCCCCTCCCCCCGAAGAGGCCCAATCACTCACCCAAACGCCGGGCTGGGCCGGGCCAAGCTCCCAACTTGTGGACTAGCCACCCGCTGGGTCTCTCCGCCTCCGCTGTTCCGAAACCTCACCCCAGACCACAGACCTGTGGCCACTAAGAGCAGGTGATACAGCCCCAGGGACAGGGAATACATTGAGACGGAGGTGGGAGAGGGCATAATAGAACAGAGTAACAGTCCCTGGAGGGCGCAAGTAGTGGTGGTGAAGAGTGGGGGAAGACTACAGTCTTCCTGGGCGCCTACCCTTTGTTCCACATAGCCGATATGGTGAATGAGATCACCAAGTATAGGGTCTTCTCTACCATAGACCTCAAATGAGGAGGTCCATTTGCTCAAAGAGACCAGCCGTACACGGTGTTTGAGGCCAATGAATGACCCTGTCATTTCATATGGGTCCCATTCGGCCTCACGAATGGGGTGTCGTTGTTCCAGATGGAAATGAACCGCATGGTGGATGACAGTGAACTAAAGGCTACATATGTCACCATCTGCGGCCATGACCAGAAGGAACATGACGAGAACCTGCAGAGGTTCCTGGCCACTGCAAAGGCCCTCAGTCTCACACAATAAGAAAAAGTGCATGTTTAGCACCAAGTGGCTGGCAATCCTGGGTACGTGGTGGAGCAGTTGTCATCACCCCCAACCCCGAGCGCATGTGGCCCCTTCTGGAATTATCTCTGTCACAGAACCCCAAGGCTTTAAAAAGGTGCCTGGGGGTCTTCTTGTATTATGCCCAGTGGATCCCCAATTATGCAGACAATGCTGAACCCCTGGTGAAAAGCATGATCTCTCTCCCCCCGCCCCCCCGGTGGAGGCCATAAGGCTTTAGAGAGCATCAGGGATGAGATGACCAAGATGAGGATACACGCCATTGATGAATCCATCCTGTTCCAAGTGGAAAGTGATACCTCCGACTTTGCTCTGGCCGCCACACTGAACCAGTGGCATTTTTTCCCCGCACCCTCCAAGGCCCCGAATGCAGGGACTCCGCCATCAAGAAGGAGCCACAGACTATAGTGGAGGCCGTGCGCCATTGGAGGCACTACTTGGCCAGCAGACCATTCATCTGCTGGCAGACCATTCACTTGCTGGCAAACCAGAGAGCTGACGCTTTTATGTTTAACAATGAACAGCCGGGATAAAATTAAAAATGACAAGATCATGAGGTGGAGAATTGAGCGTCCACCTACAATTATGAGATCTTGTACTGGTCGGGCAAGCTCAATGAGCCTCCCGATGCCCTGTCCAGGGGAACCTGCGCCAGGGTGCAAGTTGATCTCCTCCATGCCCTCCACGATGCCCTCTGCCATCCCGGGGTCATGAGGCTCTACCATTTTGTGAGGGTCTGTAACTTCCCCTCCTCAGTGGAGGAAGTCAGGAAGCTGACTTGCTGTTGCCCGGTCTGTGCGGAATGCAAGCCACAATCTTACAGACCAGAGAGAGCCCAACACTTCAACGCTACTCGCCCCTTCAAACATCTTAGCATGAACTTCAAGGGGCCTCTCCCGTCCACGAATCGGAGCATTTACTTCCTGAATATCGTGGACGATTACTCACGTTTCCCATTCACCATCCCCTGCCCCGACCTGACCACATCCACGATCATTAAAGCACTCCACACACTGTTCACTCTGTTCGGGTACCCCAGTTACGTTTATAACGGCCGGGGATCAGCCTGCATGAGTGAGAAGATGCAGCACTACTTCCTTTCCAGGGGCTTAGCTACGAGCAGGACCACCAGCTACAACCCCTGTCGGAACGGGCAGGTGGAGAGAGAGAATGGTGCAATCTGGAAGGCAGTCCTTTTGACCCTTGTTGAAAGGGATCCCTGAATTCCAGTGGCAAGAGGTCCTTCCAAAAGCACTGCACGCCACCAGGTCCCTACTCTGCACGGCAACTAACACAACGCCCCTTGAAAAATTGTTCTCCTTCCCTAGGAGGTTGGTTTCAGGAACCATGCTGTCAGTCTGGCTGACTACCCCGGAGCCAGTGCTTCTCCGGAAGCATGTTAGAATGTACAAGGCAGACCCACTGGTCGAGTAAGTGCACCTCCTGCATGCTAACCCATGGTATGCTCTGGTACGGTACCCAGACACACAGAACGATACAGTGTCCATCTGGGACCTGTCTCAAGCTGGGGCCCCAGCACAGGAGGAGCACCCAATACCCCCAGCACAGGAGGAGCACCCGATACCCCCGGGTAACAACCATTCGGCCCCAGGGATCACCCTGACAGGTGAAGTAGTGATCCCACCTCCAACACAGGCCCCCGAGTCCCCCCCCCACTATTACACAAATTCCCACCCCCTACGGACATGGTAGACACAGACACTGTTCAACCCTCCAACACCCAGCCGAACAATCAAGCCACCGTTCTGCTGAAACCAATGATATAGCCAGCAGTGCTTCGGAGATCTTGGTGCCAAATAAAACTGCCAGAGTGGATGAACCTTTGAACTGTATGGACTACAAGACCTGTGCTGATGGACGTTGCCCCACGTCACCCCACCGGATTTCACTCAGAAAAAGGAGAGGCGAATGTGGTGGAACACAGTCCTGCGGAAATGTCCTCACTGGGCTGGGTAGGCTGGCCCACCTTCTGTACCTGTAGCCCCTCCCCATAAGATACCCTAATAAAGGCTGAGAGCCCTAGTCTCCTCCCTCACACCTGCCTTGGACATGAACCAGCAGCATGTAAAGGCATGTCTGGGTCTTCTGAACAATAAAAGCCTTTGACTTTTGCTTCCTGTCTGCAAGTGGTCAGTGATGGCGCCAAAAAGAGATGGGGAGATTTTAAATGGGTTTCTTGCATCAGTCTTTACTCGACAGATGGACACAGTCAGTAGAAGTGAGGCAAGATAGAAGGGAGGTCATGGAAGAGAGGTTGTGTTTAACCAATCTTGGAGAGTTTTTCGAGGAGGTTGCCAGGAAAGGTGATGAAAGAAAGCCTGTGGATGCTATCTACATGGACTTTAGTAAAGCCTTTGACAAGGTCCCACATGGGAGATTAGACAGGAAGGTTCAGATGATAGATATTCATGGTGAAGTAGTGAACTGGATTCGACAATGGCTGGACTGGAGAAGCCAGAGAGTAGTGGTGGATGATGCTTCTCAGACTGGAGGCCTGTAACTAGAGGTGCCTCAGGAATTGGTGCTGGGACCATTGTTGTTTGTCATATAGAGCACTGATCTGGTTGATAATGTGGTCAATTGGATCAGCAAGTTTACAGATGAGACTAAGATTGGAGACGTTGTGGACAGTGAAGAAGGTTTTTAAAGTTTGCAGAGGGATCTGGACCAGCTGGAAAAATGGGCTGGAAAATGGCCAATGGAATTTAATGCAGACAAGTGTGAGGTGTTGTATTTTGGAAGGACAAACCAAGAAAGGATGTACACGGTGAATTGTTGGGCACTGAGGAGTGGGGTAGAACAGAGGGACCTGGGAATAAATGAAACATAGAACACCAAAGTCTACAGGACAGTACAGGCCCTTCAGCCTGCAATGTGGTGCTGATCTAATAACATACAATAACAATAAAGGATAGGGGAAAGGGAGGGGAAGAGGAAGGGGTAAGGGGGGGAGAAAGAAAGGGAGGGAGAAGGAAGAGTGGGGAGAAGGAGGGGAGGAGAATGAGGGGAGGAGGGAAAGGAGGAATGGGGAGGAGAAAGGTTGGAGGAGGGGAAGGGGAGGAGAAAGAGGGAGGAGGGGAAGGAGGTGGACAGGAAGAAGGTGGAGGAGAGAAAGAGGGAGGAGGTGGGGAGGAGAAGGAGGAGGGAGATAAGGAGGGGAGGAGGAGGAGAGAAGAAGGAGGGGGAAGGGAGGAGATAAGGAGGGGAGGAGAATGAGGGGAGGAGGGAAAGGAGGAATGGGGAGGAGAAAGGTCGGGGGAGGGGGAGGGGGAGGGGATGAGAAAGAGGGAGGAGGGGAAGGAGGTGGACAGGAAGAAGGTGGAGGAGAGAAAGAGGGAGGAGGTGGGGAGGAGGAGGAGAAGGAGGAGGGAGATAAGGAGGGGAGGAGGAGGAGAGAAGAAGGAGGGGAAGGGAGGAGATAAGGGGAGGAGGACGAGGAGGGAAAGGAGGAATGGGGAGGAGAAAGGTGGGAGAAGGAGGAGGGGGAAGGGGAAGGAGGTGGATGGGGAGAAGGTGGAGGGGAGAAGGTGTGGAGAAGGAGGAGGGGAGGAGGAGGAGGGGAGGAGAAGGATGAGGAGAAGGAGGAGGGAGATAGGAGGGAGATAGGAGGGGAGGAGGACGAGGAGGGAAAGGAGGAATGGGGAGGAGACGGGGAGGGGAAAGAGGGGGAGGGGAAGGAGGTGGATGGGGAGAAGGTGTAGGAGGGGAAGAGGGAGAAGGAGGAGGGGAGGAGGTGAAGAGAAGGAGGAGGAGGGGAGAAGGAAGAGAAGGAGGAGGGGGAGAAAAAGAGGCAGAATGAGGAGGGAGAAGGAGGAGAGGAGGGGAGATGGGAGGGGAAGGAAGAGGGGGTAGAAAGAGATAGGGGGCTATATGGCCCCACCACATGACCCCTCATTTCCTGGCCCCGCCCACTGACCAGCTCTGATCCACAAGGTCTGTGTATTTGTCATCACTGGGCAGAGAAAACACTTGCAACAGATTGGATGGAGCCACCAGTGCTCTGCTCCAATCAGAAGGCGAGTGTGTCATGGACCCACCTTCTTGCAGCTCCACCCACTCTGGGTCTTGGCCGTGACCTCCAATCTCCACGGCAGCCCACAGGTCCTCCGGCTCTGGTGGCCACATGACATGAGGCACGCCAATTATGCCTGGCCCTGCCCTCTGCAATAGGAGTAGGGGCATCAATACTTGGTCTCACCCACCGATCTTGGCCACACCCACAGATCCTCACCACTCACCAGTCCTAACTCTGCCCACCAGACCAGGCCACAGCCACCACTCCAGGCCCCACCCACCGCTCCAAGCCTTGCCCACTGGTTCTGGCCCCACCCCTCTGGTCCTGACTCCATCCACTTGTCCAGGTCCCACCCTCCAGTCCAGTCCCCACCCACCACTCCATGCCCTGCCCACGTTTCTGGCCCCTTCCCCACACCACTACTGATCCTTGACTCTCCAACACCATCACTCACCTTCAGGGCCTTCAGGTTCAAGCCCCCGATGGTGGGCTCGGGAATCGGGGGCCACACAAACCTCCGCACTCTGTCAGCAGAGGGGAAGGGGGTCAGCAATGTCGGCAGACCATTCACCCCCTCCACACCTTTCCCCCTTCCCCAATCTTTCCCTCCTCAACCTCCGCCTCTGCTTCCCCCCTCCATCTCCCCCTCTGCCTTCCCCTCTGCCATTCCCTCTGCCTTCCACCCCCACCTTCTCCCCTCTGCTTCACTTGCTATCCCCTTCCCTTTAACCCTACCTCGTCCCTCAGCCTCCTCCCTCCCCCTCCACTTCCCACCTTCATTTCCCCCTCCCCAAGCCCCCGCACCTCCCCCCTCCCCATCCGCTTCTCCCCGCGTTCCTCTCCTCTGCCTTCCCCCACACCCCTCTGACTTCCCCACACCACCTATCCCACTCCCACTGGATGTGGTTTAATGGATTGGTGTGAAAGATCAGGGTTGGTGTGTGAGGTCAGAGGTTAGTGGCAGGTCAGAGGTTGGAGTGGGTCAGAGGTTGGTGAGTTGGCTTGGATTGGAGTGGGAGGTCAGGTTTGGTGTCAAAGGTCAAAGGTTGGAGTGAGAGGTTGTCAGGTTGAAGTGAGAAGTCAGGTGGCTGCAGGTCAGAGATAGGTGGGAGATCAGAGGTTGGAGTGGGTCAGAGGAGTGTGAGGGTCAGATGTGGGTGAGATGTCAGAAATTGTTGTGCGAGGTTAGAGGTTGGAGTGGGTCAGAGGATGGTGAGAGGTCAGGGATTGGAGTCGGAGGTGATGCCAGTGAACAGGTAGAAGGAGGTACGGGTTTCTGATTGGTTTACGTACATGTCAACCTTCAGACCAATGATGGCAAGGAGAACAAGGCAGGTAACACAGAACAGGCTGCTCAGCAGAATCCACACACGCTGTATCTTCATCCCTGGAGCTAAAGCACAAGAAAGATCCCATCAGTCTTCATCATCACCACAGAAACAGGCCATTCGGCCTACCCTGCACTTCTGACCCTTTTTACCTCATCCCCTGAGCTTGTTGACTTCAAGGAAGACAGATTCAGCCTCTCTAGTCAATCCTAAGGACCATCCCATTGCCGATGTCATCCTGGCCAAGCCCTCCACACTTTGTCTGTGCAATCTCCACACTCTCATTGTGTTGGCATCACAAAAGCATGCAGTGGTCCAGCTGTGGCCCAACCAGTGGCATAAAGTCTGAACTTGACCTCCAAACTTGGAGTTCATGGCCTGGTCAATGTAGGCAAGGGTCCCACACTCCCCCTCACCTTCATTCAACCTCAGATGCCACCCTAAAGAAACTGAAGTCAGAGCTCATGTTCTTCCACGTACCTCTGTGACGTGAATCTGGAGGAGCCATCCTCATCAATCCAATGAAGTGAATCACCTAAATCTTCTCAAGATTAATGCCTCCAACCAGTGCTCCGCATTCTTACCGACCAACCAATACCATTCTGTGGACAATAGCCATCCACCGACTGTCAATACCATCCTATCAACGACAACCGACATCCAACTGACCAATACCATCCTGTAGACAACAACCATCCACCGACTGTCAATACCATTCTATCAACGACAACCGACATCCAACTGACCAATACCATCCTGTAGACAACAACCATCCACCGACTGTCAATACCATCCTATCAACAACAACCAACTTCCAACTGACCAATACCATCCTATAGACAACAACCATCCACCGACTGACAATACCATCGTATAGACAACCATCTACCAATTGACCAATACCATCCATCGACTGATTAATCCTATCCAGTAGACCACCATCTACTGATTGGAAAATATCATCCAGTAGACAAAAACCATCTTCCAATTGACCAATCCCATCCTGAAGACAACCATCTGTCAACTCACCAATACCATCCTGTAGTCAGCCATCTACCAACTGACCAATATCATCCTATAGACAACTACAGTCCACTGACTGCCCAATACCCTCCTGTAGACAACAACCATCTACCAACCAACCAAAGCATCCCATATACAACCATTTACACACTGACAAATAACATCCTGTAGACAACTGTCTACCAATTGACCAGTACTGCCCTGGAGATCACCATCTACCAACTGACCAATACCACCCTATAGACAAGCGTCTGCCAACTGATCAATACCATTCTATAGACAACCAACTTAAAATTGACCAAAGCCATACTGAGACGACAACCATCTACTGACTGACCAATACCATGCTCTAGACAATTGTTTACCGACTGAACAATGTCATCCAGAAGACAACAAACTTCCACTGACTGACCATTACTGTTCTGTAGACAACCGTCAATTGACTGACCAATGCCATCCTATAGACAACTGTCTACTAACAGACCGATACCATTCTGTAGATAACAACTGTCTTCCAACTGATCAATATCATCCTGTATACAACTCTCTACCGACTGTCCAATACCATCCTTTAGACAACAACTGTCTACTGACTGACCAGGTCCATCCTGTAGACAACCATTTATGAAATGACCAACACCGCGCTGTATATTGCTGTCTACTGCAGTGGTTCTCAACCTTTTTCTTTCCGCTCACATCCCACTTTAAGTAATCCCTATACCATTGGTGCTCTGTGATCAGTGAGGGATTGCATAAGGGAAGGTTGAGAATCACTGCTCTAGACCCAATTGTTACTGAAATATTTTGCTTGAGAAAAATTGTCATTGACCCATTTCCTTTAGCGTTCTGAAACTGTGTACATAACAAGTCAATTGGGGACAATTAAAACAGTGGTTTTCAACCTTTTTCTTTCCACCCACATCCAACCTTAAGTAATCCTTTACTGATCACAGAGCACCGATGGCATAGGGATTACTTAAAGTAGGATGTGAGTAGAAAGAAAAAGGTTGAGAACCACCAAAGTAGATGCTGAAAAGGTTTTGGACAGAGTGGAGTGGAACTATTTATTTGAAGATTTAAATTTGGTATGGGCTTTATATCATGGATTAAATTGAATTATAGTGGCCCCTTCGCTATGGTGGTTACTAATAATAACAAATCCTCCTTCTTTAGGTTGTTTAGGGGAGCTAGTCAGGGATGCCCCCCTTAGCTCCTTGCTGCTTTATCTAGTTTTAGAACCTCAGGCAATTGCCCTTAGAGACACTCAAGAGGTTAAAGGGATTGTCAGAAATGGGGTATCTCATGTTTCTTTGTTATGCAGATGATCTATTTCAGATCCTGAAAGATCTACCCCATTATTTTATGTGTTTTCTCAATGTAAGTTCTTTCTCTGGATATAAATGAAACCTTCATAAAAGTGAACTATTTTTGATTAATATGCAGGTCCCCATCATCTACATTCAAACTCCATTAAAGATTGTCAGAGATCATTTCACATACTTAGGGATTAAAATTACTTAACGATTTCTATAAACTGAATTTTTCTCCTCTATTCCAGTACGTGATTGCTTTTTTCTAGATGGTCTCATTTATCATTATCTTTAATAGGTCGTATTAATACAGTTGAAATGATATTATTACTTAAGTTTTTATATCTGTTTCAACCGATTCCAGTTTTCATCCTGAAGTCTTTTTCTTTATAATATTGACTCAAAGGTTTCTTCCTTTATTTGGAAGAACAAAAACCCTTGAATTAGTTAACTTCATCCACAAAAATTGAAGAAAGATGGAAGTCCGGCCCTACCTAATTTTAGACTTGATTACTGGAATGCTAATATAACCATATAACCACTTACAGCACAGAACAGGCCAGTTCGGCCCTACTAGTCCATGCCGTAACAAATCCCCACCCTCCTAGTCCCACTGACCAGCACCCGGTCCATACCCCTCTAGTCCCCTCCTATCCATGTAACGATCCAGTCTTTCCTTAAATGTAACCAATGATCCCGCCTCGACCACGTCTGCCGGAAGCTCATTCCACATCCCCACCACCCTCTGCGTAAAGAAATTTCCCCTTCATGTTCCCCTTATAATTTTCCCCCTTCAATCTTAAACCATGCCCTCTAGTTTGAATCTCCCCCACTCTTAATTGAAAAAGCCTATCCACATTTACTCTGTCTGTCCCTTTTAAAATCTTAAACACCTCAACCAAGTCCCCCCTCAATCTTCTACACTCCAGAGAAAAAAGCCCCAGTCTGCACAACCTTTCCCTATAACTCAAACCTTGAAATCCTGTCAACATTCTCGTGAACCTTCTCTGCACTCTCTCTATTTTGTTTATATCTTTCCTATAATTCAGTGACCAAAACTGTACACAGTACTCCAAATTTGGCCTCACCTCCTTAACAAGCAGAGCAACTCCTCCCCTTTTTTTAACCCCTGATCTATCACATCTAAAACAAATGTATCCTGGAACGTTAAGTTGCCAGTCCTGCCCCTCTTGTAGCCAGGCCTCACTAATTGCCACAATATCGTGACCCCATGTATCTGTCCATGCTCTAAGCTCGTCTGTTATCTAACTTTTTGGATTTTTTATTCTGACAAATTGGATCATCCATTCTGGACAGGGTTAGAATTGAAATCTCTACAGCAGTGTTCAGAGTCCTCATTATTGGGGACCTCTCTTCCATTTAGTTTTTTCCCAAGATCAGTAAAAATATATCTAATCCAATACTCAAACATAGATTGTGAATCTGGTTCCAATTTAGGACATTTTAATTTAAAAACTTTGTTTCATCCAAGTGCTGTCTCTCCTCCTTATTTTTTTGACCATCAATAATTGATCAATCATTCTCTATAAGGGTACTATTTCTTCTGAAAATTTATTTAAGGAAGGTTGTCTAATGTCTTTTGAACAACTGGAAAGTAAACATGACTTACCAAATATTCATTTTTTAGATATTTATAGATTAGAAATGTTTAACTACCATAGTACTAGACTTTCCATTTGTATATCCACCAGATCAAGTTGATAATATTTTTAATGTGAATCCTTCTCAGAAAGAGTGAATTGGATTTATATATGATAGATTATTGAAATTATGTTCAGTATTTCATGATAAGATTAAAAAGATATGGGAATTGGAACTTGCAAGATCCTTATCAGAGGATCTATGGAACAAGATTCTTAAACTGTTGAATACATCTTCAATATGTGCCCGACATTCAGTTATCTAATTCAGAGTGGTGCATCATGTTCATATGTCCAAAGATAAACTGGCTTGTATCTTTTCTAATGTTAATGCTACTTGTGACAAATGCAAATCTGATATTCCTACATTGACGCATGTTTTGGTCTTGTCCATCCTTAGAAACCTATTGGAAAGAAATGTTTAAAATCTTTTCAACTGTATTTCAGGTGGAACTATGACCCAATCCAATACTGCTCTTTTTGGGGTTATTGTCTCACACATAGGGAGTTTTTCTGTACCTGTTCAACATTGTTCTCTACATTGTTGGCTAGGAAAGCCATCTTATTCAAATAGAAAGACTCGAGACCACCAACAGTGTTTTGATGGTTTGCTCATATTGTGTCCTGTTTGGAAAAAATTAGATATCATGAACTTGATAGATTATGTGAAACAATCTCTTTGTAAATAGTCTCCATTGGCTTTATCTTTAATAGGTTGTATTAATGCCATCAAGATGATAATCTTATCCACATATTTGTATTTATTTCAAACAGTCTCAGTTTTTATTCCAAAATCCTTTTTTGATAATATTGATTCTAAAATATCTTATACTTGGAATAAAAAGATTCCCATTTTGAGTAAATTCCATCTGCAGAAATTAAAGAAAGATGGTGGTCTAGCTTTACCTAATCTTAGACTGAAGAGAACAATCATCTACTGACTCCTCAATACCATCCTGTAAATAACAACCGTCTCCCGACTGACCAATGTAGTCCTCAAGACAAGTGTCTATTGACTGACCAGTACCATTGTAGTGACCTGGATGTGAGCGAGTGAATGGACTGGAGACACAGACTGTGAGCTCTGTGGTTGCAGCAGGAATATTTACTTAAACTTTGCGTGCTTGCTTTTCAGCGGTGCAGTCAGACCGCATGTATGCCTTGCCACTTGTGTCACACTGACGCAAGTGTGCACACCAACTTCCATTGTAGAGCGGAAGTGATGGGAACATGCTACCATCTCTGCCAAGACTGCCCCACTGACCACACATAACAAGCAGGACAGGTTCATTGCAGCAGATTTGTGCATCGCCACACCATCCCATAGATTACCATCTACTAACTGACCACTGTCTACCCACTCAACATTTCCAACATGTAGATAACCATCTGAGGACTGACCAGTACCATCTGTAGAAAACTGTCTATTGACTAACCAATACTGTACTGTAGACCCTATCTACTAACTGACCAATGCCATCGACAAAAATCTAAAGAATGACCAATACCATCCTGTCCACCAACTGACCAAAACCATCCTTTAGACAACAACAATCTACTGACTGACCAGTATCAACCTTTAGACAACCATCTACTGACTGCCCAATTCCATCCTACCAGTATCATCCTGTAGACAACAACCAATACCCTCCCGTATACAACCATCTGCCAATGGACAAATAATGTGCTGTAGACAACTGTCTACCAAATAACCAATGCCATCCTTTAGACAACAATTGTTTACCCACTGACCAATACCATCCTGAAGACAACAACCATCTACTGACAGACCCATACTATCCTGTAGACAACAACTGTCTACCGATTGTCCAACACCAACCTGTACATAACAATATGATCCTGTGGACAACCACCATCTATCAAATGACCAGTATCATCCTTTACACAACTGCCTACTGACTGACCAATTTCATCCTGTAGACAACAACTGATCAAACCATCCTGTAGACAAAATAATTTCCACTGACTGATAACCATCCCAGAGATAACCATCTTCCAAATGACCAAATACCATGCTGTAGAAAACAATGGTCTACCAACTGACCAACATCATCCTGTAGACAGCCGACTATGGACTGACTGATGTCAATCTATAAACAACCTTCCAATATGTGGAGGTACCAGCTGGAGATGCTTGATTTTCTATTAGGGAACAAGAAAGGACAGGTGATAGAGGTATGAGTCTGGGAACATTTTGGGTCCAGTGATCATAATACCATTAGTTTCAAGTTAATTAGGGAGAAGGATAGGTCTGGGCCTTGGTTTGAGATTCTAAATTGGAGAAATGCCAATTTTGAGGAAATGAGAAAGGATCTAGAATGAATGGATTGGGATAAGTTGTTTTTGGGCAAGGATGTGCGAGGTAAGTGGAGATCCTTCAAAGGTGAAATTTTGAGTTTACAGAGTTTGTATGTTCCTGTCAGGATTAAAGGCAAGGTTAGCAGGCAGAGGGAACCTTGGTTTTCGAGGGATATTGGGGATCTGGTTCAAAAGAAAAGAGAGGTGTATAACGGCAACATGGAAAACATGAGGTACTTGAGGAGTCTAAAAAATGCAAGAAAATCCTCAAGAAGAAATTAGGAAGGTTAAAAGAAGACGAGAGTTTGCTTTGGCAGACAATGTGAAGGAAGATCCTAAGGGTTTCTACAGGTATATTCAGAAGAAATGGATAGTAAGGGGCAAAATGGATCCCATTGAAGATCAGAGTGGTCGGCTTTGTATGAAGCCAAAAGAGATGGGGAGATCTTAATTTTTTTTTCATCAGTATTCACTCAGGAAACAGGACAGAGTCGAGGGAGGTAAGGAAAACAAGCAGTGAGGTCATGGAACCCATACAGATTAAAGAGGAGAAAGTGCTTACTGACTTAAAGCAAATAAGGGTGAATAAATCCCCAGGACCTGACCAGCTATGCCCTCAGGCCTTGAGGGAAGCTCGTGTAGAAATTTTAGGGACTCTGGCAGAAATATTTAAAATGTCCTTATCCATGGGGAAGGTGCTGGAGGACTGGAGGGGAGCTCACATTGTTCCGTTGTTTATAAAAGGCTCCAAAGTAACCCTGGAAATTATAGGCTGGTGAGCCTGACATCAGTAGAAAGTAAATTATTGGAAGGTATTCTAAAAGATCGGATTTACAATTATTTTGATAGCCAGAAACTGATTAGGGACAGTCTGTCAATATAGCTTTGCGTTTGGTAGGTCATGTTTAACCAAACTTGTGGAGTTTTTTGAGGCGGTAACCAGGAAAGTTGATGAAGGAAAGGCTGTGTATGTTGTCTACATGGACTTTAGTAAGGCCTTTGACAAGGACCATTCAGAGCCAGCTCTTCGGCGCTTGACGTCCTGTTTTGCATAAACTGCCAAAATGTTTGGCCTGGAAGTCAGCCTGAAGAAAACTGAGGTCCTCCATCAGCCAGCTCCCCATCATGACTACCAGCCCCCCCCACATCTCCATCGGGCACACAAAACTCAAAACGGTCAACCAGTTTATCTATCTCGGCTGCACCATTTCATCGGATGCAAGGATTGACAACGAGATAGACAACAGACTCGCCAAGGCAAACAGCGCCTTTGGAAGACTACACAAAAGAGTCTGAAAAAACAACCAACTGAAAAACCTCACAAAGATTAGCGTATACAGAGCCGTTGTCATACCCACACTCCTGTTCGGCTCCGAATCATGGGTCCTCTACCGGCATCACCTACGGCTCCTAGAACGTTTCCACCAGCGTTGTCTCCGCTCCATCCTCAACATTCATTGGAGTGACTTCATCCCTAACATTAAAGTACTCGAGATGGCAGAGGCCGACAGCATCGTATCCACGCTGCTGAAGATCCAACTGTGCTGGGCAGGTCACGACTCCAGAATGGAGGTCCATCGCCTTCCCAAGATCGTGTTATATGGCGAGCTCTCCACTGGCCACCGTGACAGAGGTGCACCAAAGAAGAGGTACAAGGACTGCCTAAAGAAATCTCTTGGTGTCTGCCACATTGACCACCGCCAGTGGGCTGATATCGCCTCAAACCATGCATCTTGGCGCCTCACATGTTCGGCGAGCAGCAACCTCCTTTGAAGAAGATTGCAGAGCCCACCTCACTGACAAAAGACAAAGGAGGAAAAACCCAACACCCAACCCCAACCAACGAATTTTCCCCTGCAACTGCTGCAACCGTGTCTGCCTGTCCCGCATCGGACTTGTCAGCCAGAAACGAGCCTGCAGCTCCATAAATCTTTGTCTGCGAAGCCAAGCCAAAGACATGGGAGGTTAGTCAGGAAGGTTCAGACACTAGGTATTCATGGTGAAGTAGTGAACTGGATTTGACGATGGCTGCATGGGAGAAGCCAGAGAGTAGTGGTGGATGATGCGTCTCAGACTGGAGGCCTGTGACTAGAGGAGCCTCAGGGATCGGTGCTGGGACCATTGTTGTTTGTCATCTATATCAATGATCTGGATGATAACGGGGGAAATTGGATCAGCAAGTTGACAGATGACACTAAGATTGGAGACATTGTGGACAGTTAAGAAGGTTTTCAAAGTTTGCAGAGGGATCTGGACCAGCTGTAAAAATGGGCTGGAAAATGGCAGAAGGAATTTAATGCAAACATGTGTGAGGTGTTGCATTTTGGAAGGACCAACCATGGTAAATTGTCGGGCACTGAGAGTGGGATAGAATGGAGGGATCTGGGAATACAGATACATAATTCCCTGAAAGTGACGTCACAGGTGGATAGGGTTGCAAAGAGAGCTTTTGGCATATTGGCTTCATAAATCAAAATATTGAGTATAGGAGTTGGGATGTTATGGTAAAGTTGTATAAGACATTTGGTGAGGCCAAATTTGGAGGAATATGTGCAGTTTTGGTCACCAAATGACAGGAAAAATATCAATAAGATAGAAAGAGTGCAGGGAAGATTTACTAGGATGTTCCCCAGACTTCAGGAACTGAGTTACAGGGAAAGGTTAAACAGGTTAGGACTCTATTCCCTGGAGCGTAAAAGAATGAGGGGAGATTTGATCGAAGTATTTAAAATTATGAGGGGGACAGACAGAGTAAATGTAGGTTGGCTTTTTCCACTGAGGGTGGGTGAGATTCAACCCAGAGGACATGAAAGAGTGAAAGGGGAAAAGTTTAAGGGGAACATGAGGGGGAACTTGTTCACACAGAGAGGTGGGGGTCTGGATCGAGGTGTCAGCTGAAGCTGTGAATGTGGGCTTAATTCTAACATTTAAGGGAAATTTGGACAGGTACATGGATGGAAGAGGTATGGTGGACTATGGATGAACACAGATCAGTGGGACTAGGCAAGAAAAAGTGGTTCAGCACAGACTAGAGGGGATAAAGTGTGGCAATCATTCTATGGTTTTACCAATTGACCAATACCATCCTGTAGACAAACATCTACCAAGAAACCAATACCATCCTGTAGACAACCATCTGGCAACTGACCAATACCATCCTGTAGACAACCGTCTGGCAACTGACCAATACCATCCTGTAGACAACCGTCTACCAACAGACCAATACCATCCTGTAGTCAACCATCTGGCAACTGACCAATACCATTCTGTAGACAACCATCTGACAACTGACCAATACCATCCTGTCGACAACCATTATCTGACTGGTTACTGACTGACCAATACCATCCTGTAGTCAACCATCTACCAAGTGGCCAATACCATCTTGTAGACAACCATCCACCAAATGGCCAATACCATCTTGTAGACAACCATCTACTAACAGACCAATACCATCCTGTAAACAACCATCTACCAACTGACCAATACCATCCTGTAGACAACAACAATCTACTGAATGGCCAATACCATCTCCTGACTGATGAACATCATCATGAAGCTGTGGAGGTAGCATAGCATAATCAGTTAGAGGGTTTGAAATGCGTCTGTTTTAATGCAAAGAGTTTTTGGAATTACAGTGTGGCCATTACAAAAATTTAGCTAATGTAAGTACGGGATTGGCTGATAGAGATACTGGGGTTTAGATGTTTTAAAAGGGATAGCATGGAAGGTTAAAGTGGAGGGAACTATTACTAATTAGGAATGGTATCATGGCTGTAGAAAGGGAGAGGCTCCAGAGGGAAGGTCCACTGAGTCAGTGTGGGTGGAAGTTGGAAATAGGAAGGGAACTATCCATGCCGGGAGTCATCTATAGGCCCCCAAATAGCCCTCGGGACTGGGTTGTAGTTATGGGTGATTTCAACTTCCCTAATATTGACCAGCACCTCCTGACTGCAAGAAGGATGGATGGGGCTGAATTGGTCAGGTGTGTCCAAGAAGGATTCCTGACATGGTCTGTGTAGCGGCCGATGAGAGGAGAGGCCAGACTGGATCTGGATCTGGGGAATGAACCTGGTCAGCTGGCAGACCTCTCGGTAGGGGAGCATTGTAGTGAGAGTGACCCCAACTCGCTGAGTTTAGTATAGCTATGGAAAAGGATAGGAGGAGTCAAAATGGGGAAGTGCTTAACTGGGCAAGGGCTAATTACGATGGGATGAGGCAGGGAATGGGGGAGAGTAAATTGGAAACATATGATCTCTGGAGAAAGCACAGAGTAATGTGGAGGATGTTAAGGGACTAGTTGTGCTAGGTTCAGGATAGGTTTTCCCATTAAGATAGAGAATAGATGGTAGGAAAATGGAACCGTGGCTGACAAAATAGGTGAGGCAGCTCTTCAAGAGGAAGAAGGAAACATCTATTAGATTTAGGAAGCAGGAAACTTGAAGTCTCATGAGAAGCATATGGAAGCCAGGAAGGAGCTTAGGAGAGGTCAAAGAGGGCACGTGGATTAAGGAGAACCCCAAGATGTTCTATGTGTATGTGAAGAACAGAAGGCTGATGAGAATGAAGGTGGGGCTGCTAAAGGATAAAGGAGACAACATGTGCCTGGAAGTGGAGGAGGTTGGGAGGTCCTAAAGGAATATGTTTCATCAGTATTCACAAGAGAAAAGGTCCTTGATCAGGGGAGGTCAGTGGAGCAAGCCTATATGCTGGAGCAGGTTGAGATTAAGAAGGAGCAAGTGTTGGATCTTCTTAAATACCATTAGGATTGATACGTCCCCGGGATCAGGTTGCTGTGGGGAGGGAGGGAAGAGATAGCTGGGGCAGTGTCTATGATCTTTACACCCTCCTTAGCCACAGGGGAGGGTTGAAGAATGGCAAAGGGAGTATGTCAGTGGTGGGCAAAGATTTGGAGATGATTCGTAGGGGCATTTCGAGAAGTGCATTCTTCTCAGGGACAGTCAGCATGGCTTTGTGAAGAGAAGGTCGAGCCTCATGAGCCTAATTTAGTTTTATAAGGAAGCATCAAAATAAATTGATGAGGGTCGGCCGGTAGATGTGGTCGACATGGATTCTAATAAGGCATTTGACAAGGTCCCCCATGGGAGACTCATCCAGAAAGTCATGAGGCGCAGGATCAGTGGAACCTTGGGTACGTGGATAAATAATAGGCTGGCCTGCAGAAAGCAGATGGAAAGAATTCTGCCTGGAGGTCGGGGACCAGTGGAGTTCCACAGGGATCCACTCTAAGCCCCCGCTCTTTGTGATTTTTACAAATGATCTGGATGAAGAAGTAGAAAGTTTACAGTTGACACGAAGGTTGGAGGAGTTGTGTTGAGAACCACTGGACTTTCAAGAGTGGTTGTAGGTTACAGCAGGGTGTGGACAGGATGCAGAGTTGGGCAGAAAAGTGGCAGATGGAGTTCAGTCTGGATAAATGTGAGGTGATTCATTATGGAAGGTCAAATCAGGAGGCTGAGGACAGGGTTAATGGTCAGTTACTGAACAGTGTGGAGAAACAGAGGGACCTTGGGGTCCAAATCCATAGATTTCTCAAGGTTGCCGCACAGGTTGATAAGATAGTTAAGAAAGCCTATGGGATGTTGGGTGATTGAGTTCAGAAGGCGTTACGGTTCAGGCTGTGAGTCGGAGGAGGCGGCGACTGGAGTTTGGGCGATGATCTGGAGGAGGAGGAGCTTGGAGAGAGTGAGGGGGTTAATTGGTCAAGGGGCCAAGAAAAGCTGGGTAAGTATAGGGGAGCGGCCAGCGAGGAGCGGCCCAGTGAGTGAGTGGCACAGTGAAGGAGTGGGTCCTTGAGGCTTTGGCTCGAGAGGCTCACGCGAGCAGAGGCTAAGGATGAACGTGCTGGACTAAAGGTAAGACATTCACAGTTCATTTAATATATATCTGTTTATTTTTTACTTTGTAAGGTATGAGGCAAAGGAGGCAGGATGAGTGTGAGGGCAGTTTTCTGCTCTCAGTGTCACGTGTGGGAGTCATGGAGCCTTCACATCTCCCAGACATCCACATGTGCACAAAGTGAGCTGAGCTGCAGCGTCTAAGGGACCGAGTCAGGGAACTTGAGCTGCAGCTCGATGACCTCGCTCGGGTTAGGGAGAGTGAGGCCATCACAGACAAGGAGTGTGGCCTAAGGGACTGAGTCAGGGAACCAGGGATCAGTGCTGAGTCCCTTGTTGTTTATCATTTATATTAATTATTTAGAGGAGGGTGTGGTTAACTGGGTAAGCAAATATGTGGATGATACGAAAATAGGGGGAGTGGTGGATAGTGAGGTAGATTTTCTTGGATTACAGAAGGATTTGGTTTGTTTGGAAGAGTGGGCTGAAAGATGGCAGATGGAATTCAATGAAGACAAGTGTGAGGTGTTGCATTTCAGTAAAAATAACCAGAATAGGGACATATACAGTTAAGGGGAGGGCATTGAGGCACCCAGAGGAACAGAGGGACCTGGGGGTTATAGTACAGAGTTCACTGAAGGTGGATTCCCATGTAGACGGGGTGGTTAACAAGGCATATGGTGTGTTGGCCTTCATAAATCATAGTGTAGTGTATAGGAGCTGGGAGGTGATGCTGCAGCTGTTTAAGGCATTGGTAAGGCCAGGTCTGGAGTACTGTGCTCAGTTCTGGTCTCCAAATTATAGAAAGGATATAGATAAGGTGGAGAGGGTGCAGAGAAGGTTTACAAGGATGTTGCCTGGCTTACAGCATCTAGATTACAGGGAGAGATTCAAGAGTCTGGGACTTTATTCATTGGAATGTAGATGACTGAGAGGGGACTTGATAGAGGTATTTAAAATTATGGAAGGAATAGATAGACTAGACATAAACAGACTCTTTCCCCTGAGGGCAGGGGAGGTTGGAACAAGAGGCCTTGAGTTAAGGGTAAGGGGACAACACTTTAGGAGATATATTAGAGGTGGCTATTGCACTCAGCGAATGGTGGCAGAATGGAATGAACTTCCGAATGAGATAAGAAAGGATTGGATGTGTACATGGAGGTGAGGGGTTGGAGGGTTAATGGCAGAGAGCGGGAGGTTTGAGCTAGTGGAGTTGTTCTAGTGAACCGGTGTGGACTCGAAAGGCCAACATGGCCTGTTTCCGCTCCGTAAATGGTTATATGGTTACATGGTTATGGGGCGAAAGCCAGCCAGTGGGGTTGAGTGGGGAAATGGATCAGCTCATGTTTGATTGGCAGAGCAGACTCAATGGGCTGAATGGCCTATTTCTGCTCTTAAATTTATAAATCAAAGTATTGAGTAGAGGAGTTGGAATGTTATGTTGAAATGTATAAGACATTGGTGAGGCCAAATTTGGAATGTTGTGTGCAGTTCTGGGTGCCTAGTTACAGGAAGGATATCAATAAAATTGAAAGAGTGCAGAGAAGATTTACTAGGATGTTGCTGGGTCTTCAGGGGTTGAGTTACAGGGAAAGATTAAACAGGTTAGGACTTTATTCCTTGGAGTGAAGAAGAATAAGGGGAGATTTGATAGAGGTTTACAAGATTATGAGAGGTATAGACAGAATGGATGCAAATAGGCTTTTTCCACAGATTGGGGGAGATAAATACATGAGGATTAAGCTGAAAGGGGAAAGGTTTAGGGGGAACATTAGGGGGAGGTTCTTCACTCAGAGAGTGGTGGGAGTGTGGAATGAGTTGCCATCTAATGTGCTAAATGTGGGCTTGATCTTGAGTTTTAAGAATAAATTGGATAGATACATGGATGGGAGAGGTCTGGAGAGTTATGTGTACGTCGGTGGGACTAGCAAAATATTGGTAGGCACAGACTAAAAGGGCTGAATGGCCTGTTTCCTGTGCTGTAGAGTTCTATGGTTCTAGGTCTGATTGTTTTTTTGAGGGGATTAAGTTCAAGAGCTATGAGATCATGTTGCAGCTCTAAAACTCCAGTTGGACCCCACTTGGATTGTTGTGTTCAATTCTGGTCACCTCATTACAGGAAGGATGTGGAAGCTGTGGAGAGGGAGCAGAGGAGATTCACCAGGATGTTGCCTGGTTTGGAAAATAGTCTTGAGGCAAGGTTAGCAGAGCTGGGACTTTTCTCTTTGGAGTGTAGAAGGATGAGAGGAGACTTAATTTTTTTTAAATTTAGACATACAGCAATGTAACAGGCATTTTGACCCACCAGTCTGTGCCTCCTGATTTACACCCCATTAATCTTCACCCCTGGTATGTTTCATGGTGGGAGGAAACCAGAGCACCCCTGAGGAAAACCCACGCAGACAAGGGCAGAACGTACAAACTCCTGACAGACAGCACGGGATTCGAACCCTTGTCCCTATTGCTGGTACTGTAAAAGCATTTCACTAGCCGCTACACCAATTGTCCCACCCTCAATAGAGGTCTACGAGATAATGAGAGGTATAGATAGGGTGGACGACCAGCGCCTGTTTCCAGGGCAGGATCAGCAAACACCAGAGGATGTGTGTACAAAGTGGAGGGAGGGAAGTTTAGGGAAGACATCAGGGGTCAGTGTTTTTACACAGAGAGTGATGGGGTCCTGGAATACCTTCCCAGGGGCAGTAGTGGAGGCTGGAACATTAGGGGCATTTAAGAGACTTTTATTCAGGCTCATGGATGGAAGAAAAATAGAGAGTTACAGGTGTGAGGGAGGGAGGGGTTAGGTTGTTGAGTAGATTTATATAGGTCAGTACAACATTGTGGGCCAAAGGGCCTATACTGTTCTGGAATGTTCTACGTTCTATTTTATGCCCAGGTCCTGCTGATCTTCTCTTTCTTTTTAACCAGGGACTCATTATCCTTTGAAAATCAAGGTCCCTTCTCGTCTTTAATTCTGACAGGATCATCCAAACTCAAAATTTCATCTTTGAAGGATCTCCCACAAACCAGAAAACAACCTGTCCCAGGTCACACTCACCAGATCCTTCCAGATTCCATCAAAATGGTCTTTACTCGGTCTCTCCGTATCCCAAACAGAGAAACCCAGCCTGTCTGAGCCCCAGACGGGGAGCTCCAACCTGTCTGTGCCATGTCTGTCCCAGTCAGTCTGTGCCCCAGGCGGGGAGCCCTGGTCAGTCTGTGGCCCAGGCGGGGAGCCCTGGTCTGTCTGTGGCCCAAGCAGAGAGCTCCAGTCTGTCTGAGACCCAGATGGTGAGCCCTAGATGGGGTGTCCAGTCTGTCTGTGCCCCAGATGGGGAGCCTCTAGAGTGTGGTGGGACCTACCTTCTGGTGTCTGGGCACAGGTGGTGAGGCTCCATTCGCTCCAGAACCCCTGGTGTGTCCGGCAGCGTACCTGGACTAGGTAGACGGTGATGTGATTCAGGTTGTGGAACGTGAACTGAACCTCGAGCCCCGTGTTGAAATACTAGCAGTAGAACAGAGAGACATGTGTCAGGGGCTGAGCGAGGGAGGTCATGGTGGGGGGGGGGGGGGGAAATGGTCAGGGGTCTCACGACCCTAGGTGGGGCCACAGGTTTCAGCAACACTGGAGCGGGATTCAGCGACCCTCGACTGAAATGACAGTGCCCCCATTTTGTTTGGGACAGACACTTTTTCCCCTTTATCTTCAGTGTTCAATTTATAATCAAATAATTCACATTAATTAAAGTGCACATTCCAGATTTTATTCAAGGGTCACAAAATCACAAGATAAAGGAACAGAAATAGGCCATTCAACCCATCGAGTCTGCTCCACGACCTACATCTAGTTCCAAATTCTGGTCTTTCCCCCATATCCCTTGATACCCTGACTAATTAGATACCTATCAGTCTCCCCTTTAAGCTCCCCCAACAATCCGGCCTCCACAGATGGATGTGGCAATAAACTCCACAAATCCATGATCCTCTGGCTAAAGAAATTTCTCCTCATCTCTGTTTTAAATGGGAATCTTCTCATTCTTAGCCTGTGCCCTCTGGTCCTGGACTCACCCACCAAGGGAAACATTCCATTCACAAGAAGGTTATTTGTACACATTATGGTTTGACCTTGTAGAAATTACAGCATTTTATATACACAGTCCCCTCATGTCAGGGCACCATAATGTTTGGGACATTTGGCTTCACACTTGTCTGTGATTCCTCAGGCATGTTTAATTGTCTATAAGGAGCTGGTCTGGCTTCTCAGCTTCTGATCTCCTTTGGAGTCTGTAGTTGCCAGTTTTCAACATGAGGACCAGAGGTTGTCCCGATGAAAGTCGAAGAAGCCGTTATGAGGCTGAAAAACAGGAATAAAACAGTAAGAGACGTCGCCCAATCCTTAGTATTACCAAAATCAACAGCTTGGAACATCGTTAAGAAGACGGAACAAACTGGTGAGTTTAGCAATCTCAAAGGGACCGGTATTTCCAAGGAAGATGCTCGCTACTGATGACCGAAGAATTCTCATCATAATGAAGAAAAATCTCCAAACATCTGTCTGACAGATCAGAAACCCTCCTCAGGAGGCAGGTTTGGGTGTGTCGATGACTGTGGCGGGTTAAATTATATATATATATATATAAATATATTTTTACAGATATAGATTGTGGGGGGTTTCATGTAGGTCACCAGAAACAGATACTTACACTTCACATCTCATTTAAAATGCAAGAGATTTGCTGAAAGAGAAACATCGTGCCCACAATGACTTTACAGAAACTTTGATTAATGCCTTTGGAGACTTCACAAGCAGGTGTTAATTGGCCTGATGTTGTGGAGTAAATGGATTATCATCTTTAAAGCAACAGATTAGATGGCCAGGCAGAAACTGATTCCGGTGCTGCAGTCTGTCTGGATGCAGTTTGCTGTTCTAAGAGGGGTCATGTGGTTTTGCAAACAGAGACGGAAAAGACCAAACAGGTTTTCACTAAGAGAGAGAGAGAACTGACTTCTGCAGTGGCTTTTGGAAGCTTGTTTAAACCCCATTTTGAAGAGGGATTGTGAGTTCTGAGTTCAGCCTGTTCAAAACCTTTGTAGTCCTTACAAGAGGAAATGGCTGGCTAGAGTGTTTCTCCTGAAATAAAGGAAACAAGAGGAACTCTGTGGTGACCTGGAAGAAGAGGTTATCATTAGGAAAACCCAAGATGGGGCAAGTTTCTTCGGCAGGACACTGAAGCGACTGATTGAAGGGAATCAGTTTGTGTGTGTCCAATGATCACAAATCTCTCTGAAACCAACGAGAACCTTCCTGAGAGGTAACCATTTACCTTTTCGCAAGACCTGGTAAAAATTGATAAATGTTAAATTCTGTGCACAGTATAAGAATTGCCTGATACCAGTGAACTTGGAGAAGTTGGAAGTGAGATTGGACTGTGAAACAAAGAACTTTTCTGAACATATACATATTACATACACGTGCGCTTAGAATTAGAAGGGAGTTAAGATAAGTTCATAGTAATAAGTTAAAGTTTGATCCTGTTTTTATGTTTAAAGAAAATTAAAAGCAACTTTTAAGCAACCATTTGTCTTGGTGATGAAGATTATCAAAGCTCACAGGGTGATGTAGGACAGTTAGAAGAGTGGGCTGGAAGATGGCAGATGGAGTTTAATACTGATAAATGTGAGGTGCTACATTTTGGTAGGAATATTTTAAATAGGACATACACGTTAAATGGTCGACAATTGAAGAGTGCAGTGGGACAAAGGGAATTAGAAGTCATGGTACATAATTCCCTGAAAGTTGAATCACATGTGGACAGGGTGGAGAAGAAGGCATTTAGTATGTTGGCTTTCATAAATCAGAGTAGAGAACACAAGAGTTGGGATGTTATGTTGAAATTGTATAAGGCATTGGTGAGGCCAAATTTGGAATATTGTGTGCAGTTTTGGTGGCCAAATTACAGAAAGAATATAAACAGTATAGTGAGAGGGCAGAGGAGGTTTACAAGAATGTTGCCAGGGTTTCGGGGTTTGAGTTACAGGGAAAGGTTGAGCAGGCTGGGACTTTATTCCCTGGAATGTAGAAGGTTGAGGGGTGATTTTATAGAGGTATTCAAATTTATAAAGGGGACAGATAGAGTCAATATGGACAGGCTTTTTCCACTGAGAGTGGGGGAGATTCAAACAAGAGGGCATAGACTGAGAGTAAAAGGGGAACAGTTTAGGGGAAACATGAGGGGGAATTTCTTCACACAGAGGGTGGTGGGGGTATGGAATGAACTTACAGAAGTGGTGGTAGAAGCGAGATCAATGTTAATATTCAAGGAAAGATTGGATAGGTATATGGACGGGAGAGGGGTGGAGGGTTATGGGCCAAATGCGGGTCAGTGGGACTGGGTGGGAGTAGATCTTTGCCAAGGACAAGTAGGGCCAAATTGGCCTGTTTCTGTGCTGTAAATGGTTATATGCTTATTGCTGTTGGGTTTTGGGATCCTCTGGACTCGTAACACTACTGTCCACAGAAGATTTCAAGAACAGAAATATAGAGGCTACACTGCAAGATGGAAACCACTGGTTAGCGACAGAAACAGGATGCCAAGATGTAATTAAAATTCAGAATTCTGGAAAAAGGTCTTGTGGACAGATGAGACCAAGATTAACCTGTATCAGAGTGATGGCAGGAACAAAGTGTGGAGGCGTAAAGGAACAGTCCAAGATCCAAAAGATACCACCTTTGCCATGGTTTGCATCTTGCTGTGTAGTCTCTGTATTTCTGTTCAAGACAGTTTCTGCATTGACACACCCACACTTGCCTCCTGAAGAGTGTTTCTGATCTGTCTGCATACATTTGGGGATTTTTCTTCATTCTGATGAGAACTCTTCTGTTATCAGCAGTGGAACTTTCCTTGGAAATACATTCTTTCTTCACAGCGCCTCCAGTCTTAGTGTCATTTGCAAACTTGCAGATGTTCCAGACAGTTGATTTTGGAAATACTAAGGTTTGGGCGATATCTCCTACTGTTCTATTCTTGTTTTTCAACCTCATAACAGCTTCGTTGACTTGCATTTGCACAATATGATGGGAAATCCTGAGGGATTTAAGGAAAACAAGCAGTGAGGTCAAGGAACCTGTACAGATTAAAGAGGAGGAAGTGTTTGTTGTCTTAAAGCAAATAAGGGTGGATAAATCCCCAGGGCCTGACAAGATATTTCCTCAGGTCTTGAGGGAGGCTCATGCAGAAATTTCAGGGCCCCTGGAAGAAATATTTAAAATGTCCTTTGCCACAGGTGAGGTGGTGGAGGATTAGAGATTAGCTCACGTTGTTCCGTTGTTTAAAAAATGCTCCAAACATAATCCTGGAAATTATAGGCTGGTGAGTCTGACGTCAGTAGAAGGTAAATTATTAGAAGGCGTTCGAAGAGATCAGATATCAGTAAGATTGAAAAAGTGCAGAGAAGATTTACTAGGATGTTGCCCAGACATCAGGAGTTGAGTTACAGGGAAAGATTATGCAGGTTAAGACTTTATTCCTTGGAGCATAGAAGAAGGGGAGATTTGATAGAGTTTTACAAAATTATGAGGGGGATAAACAGAGTAAATGTGAGGAGGCTCTTTCCACTTAGATTAGGAGAGATAAATAGAAGAGGACATGCTTTAGGGTGAAAAGGGAAAGGTTTAATGGGAACAGAATGGTGGGAGTGTGTAACGAGCTGCCATCTGGCATGGTCAATGCGGTCTCACTCTTGAGTTTTAAGAATAATTTGGATAGATACATGTATGGGAGAGGTCTGGAGGGCTATGAACTGGGTTTAGATCAATGGGACTAGCAGAGTAATGTTTCAGCACAGACTAGAAGTGCCAAATTGCCTGTTTCCTGTGCTATAGGGTTCTATGGTTCTATGGATATACAATTATTTGGATAGCCAGGGACTGATTAGGGACAGTCAACATGGCTTTGTTTGTGATAGGTCTTGTTTAACCAAACATGTGGCATTTTCAAGAAGGTTACCAGGAAAGTTGATGAAGGAAAGGATGTGGATATTGTCTGCATGGACTTTAGTAAGGCCTTTGGCAAGGTCCCACACGGGAGGTTAATCAGGAGGTTCAGATGATAGGTATTCATGGTGAAGTAGTGAACTGGATTCGACAATGGCTGGATGGGAGAAGCCAGAGAGTAGTGGTGGATGATGCTTCTCAGACTGGAGGCCTGTGACTAGAGGTGCCTCAGGGATCAGTGCTGGGACCATTGTTGTTTGTCGTCTATATCAATGATCTGGATGATAATGTGGTCAATTGGATCAGTAAGTTTGCGGATGAGACTAAGATTGGAGACGTTGTGGACAGTGAAGAAGGTTTTTAAAGTTTGTAGAGGGATCTGGACCAGCTAGAAAAATGGGCTGGAAAATGGCCGACGGAATTTAATGCAGACAAGGGTGAGGTGCTGCATTTTGGAAGGACAAACCAAGAAAGGACGTACATGGTGAATGGTCGGGCACTGAGAAGTCGGGTAGAACAGAAGGATCTGGGAATACAGGTACATAATTCCCTGAAAGTGGTATCACAGGTGGACAGGGTTGGAATATTGACCATAATAGTGTGCAGATTGGTCACCAAACTACAGGGAAGATCTCAATAAGATAGAGAGAGGGCAGAGAAGATTTACCGGGATGTTGCCCGGACTTCAGGAACTGAGTTCCAGGGAAAGGTTCATTTTTTTAAAATGTCAGCTGGGTGGTAGCGCCGCCACTGCTGCTGACCAACAGAGAACAAGGAGCAGAGTCACTGCAGTCCTGCGAGGTCAAACTGCCCCATCCGACTGCTGTCGGCTCCATACAAGCTTTAAACAGCACGTTAAAGGTGGTTTTTCTGGACCCAAGATGGCGGTGCCTCTGATTGGCAGCAGCCAGGAGTATGGTTGCAGACTCCAGGGAAGGGGAGGACTGATGCAGGGCACCATAAATTTAGGGGGCCACCCCGTTAGTGAAGGCGAAGCAGAGGAGACAACCCACGGGAATGTAACCAGGCGGCGGACCAATGAGGGACTCTGCGTCTGAAGGAACCACATAGGCAGCGAGCTGTTGGTGAAGTGAGGCGAGGAACCCATGCAGGCTGTGAGGGAGTGTAGTCAAGGGATTCGCACCAGGCGGCGGGCTGCGGGAGACTGGCTCCGTACGGGCTGAAGGGGGACCAGGTATCGGAAACCGGAATGCGAGAGGGTGCCGAGGGCGCTGGAGGCCTCCTGTTCGTGTGGGAGGTTCAAATCTGGGCCTCGGGCAGCCGATGGATCGAACAGCGGTCTGTGTGGCTGCAGAGGCTGCGGGGGGCGAATCCACGGACACTCGGTGATGCTGGGGGGACTCTCTTTTGCTTCTCTTTCTCTGACAGTATGAGGGACTTCAGGCAATTTCTGCAAACGGTGAATCTGTCTTACAGCAGGTGAGAACACTTTTGAGTAATATGGCACTGTTTTTATTACATGACCACAAATTGATTTTTGTATCTTTAATCTTGAATATTGAGTTTAGGACTTTATTCCCTGGAGTGTAGAAGAATGAGGGGAGATTTGATTGAGGTGTTTAAAATTATGATGGAAATAGACAGAATAAATGTAGACAGGCTTTTTCCACTGAGGGTAGGTGAGATACCTCGGAACTATAGAACAATTACAGCAAGAAACTGGCCACCTTGTCCCCTCTCGTCGGTGCCAAACAACTTTTTTTGCCTAGTCCCACTGACCTGCAACCAGTCCATAGGCCTCCATCCCTCTCCCATCCATATACTTGTCCAAATTTACCATAAACATTAAAATTGAGCTCACATTTACCACTTCAGCTGATAGCTCGTTCCACGCTCCCACCACTTTCTGTGTGAAGAAGTTTCCTCTCATGTTCCCCTTAAACTTTTCCCCTTTCACCCATAACCCATGTCCTCTTGTTTGTATCTCATCCACCCTCAGTGGAAAAAGCCGACCTACATTTACTCTGTCTGTTCCCCTCATAACTTTAAATACCTCGATCAAATCTCCCCTCATTCTTCTACGCTCCAGGGAACAAAGTCCTAACCTGTTTAACCTTTCCCTGGAACTCAGTTCCTGAAGTCCGGGCAACATCCCAGCAAATCTTTTCTGCCCTCTTTCTATCTTATTGATATCTTTCCTGCAGTTCGGTGACCCCCAAAACTGCACGCAATCCTCCAAATTTGGCCTCACTAATGTCTCATACAACTTTACCATAACATCCCAACTCCTGGATTCAGTAGTTTGATTTATGAAGGCCAAGATGTCAAAAGCTTTCTTTACAACCCTGTTCACCTGTGACGCCACTTTCAAGGAATTATGTATCTGTATTCCCAGATCCCTCTGTTCTACCCCACTCCTCAATGTCTGACCATTTACCATGTACGTCCTTTCTTGGTTTGTCTTTCCAAACTACAACACCTCACACCAGAGGACACGGGTTAAGGGTGAAAGGGGAAAAGTTTAGAGGGAACGTGAGGGGGAACTTCTTCGCACAGAGAGAGCAGTGGGGGTGTGGAATGAGCTGCCAGCTGAGGTGGTGAATGTGGGCTCAATTTTAACATTTAAGAGGAATTTGGACAGATACATGGATGGGAGAGATATGGAGGGCTATGGACTGGGTCTGTCACAGACTAGAAGGGCCAAAGGGGCTTGTTTCTGTGCTGTTGTGATCTATGCTTCTATGGTTTGGTGACTCCGTGGTATAGTCACCTGGGGTGAGGTTACGGGGTTCAGTGACACTGGGGTGAATGGGTCAGGGGATCAGTGACCGCATGGTGAGAAATCACCTCCCATGATGCTTTCCTGGGTTTCAGTCGGACTTGGTAGCACATGGCGGTCCATTCCAAGTGAGTGGTGCGATTGGTCGGTGGTGACCATGTGACCACCATGTCTCCCTCCTGGTCTGTCCGGGCCTGCAGGTTGACATTGACCGGTGGTGGAGGCTGAACTAGAGCAGAAAAAGGTAAGAGTTCAGAGAGCATAGGTCACAGGCTGCATTAAGGGGATGGTTCAGGGTGAGGGTGCTATTGATCTGCTGGTCATCTTGAGGGTTCTGGGGGGTTGAGAATCCGTCAGTCCACCACTCCGACCACCGCCCACCACCCTGCCATCTCTCCTCTCCACCCTCACCTCAATCCATCCACTCCCAGACCACCATCCACTCCCTCCCTTCCATTCACCATCTTCCCTCCATCCACCCTCTTTCCTCCATCCACACCCTCCCCTCACCACCAACCCCTCCATCCAACCCTTCCCAACCATCCACCCCATCCACCAAATACCCATTTCCCACCATCCATCTGCTCCCCTCAATCCTTTCCCTCCAACCTCCCCCACCCTCCATCCACCCCCTCCCCTCCAACCTCCCTCTTCCCTCCATCCACATCCTCCCCTCACCAACCCCTCCATCCAACCCTTCCCAAGCATCCACCCACCAAATACCCATTTCCCCCATCCACTCCCTCCCCTCCATTAGCCCCCTCCCCATCCACAACCTTCCATCCATCCACCTCCACCATCCAACCCCAACCCACACCCCCTCTCCACCATCCAACCCCTCCCCACCATCCACAACCAACCACTAATCACACCCCCTCTCCACTACCCTCCCCAGCACCCCACTCCCAATCCACCATGCCAATCTATTTTATTGGCAGGTCCCAGCCCATGGCCCTCCATCCCTCTCCCATCCATGTACCTGTCCCAATTTCTCAAATATTAAAATTGAGCCCATATTCACCCCATCAGCTGGCAGCTCATTCCACTCCCCCACCACTCTCTGTGTGTGAAGAAGTTCCCCCCTAGTTAGTCTGGTCAAGCCGTCGAGTGGAGGAAGGGCGTGGAGTGTCTGACAACAAGGTAAATATTGAGGCAGTGATTAGATAGAGAGAAGAGGTGAGGGAAATTGAGTAGTTTTCCACAGACGAGCAGCACATAAGAGTAGGAACCGGTCTGGGAGTGGCCCGGTGAAGGAGTGGGACTCCTGAGTCTTCGACACAGAGAGGCGGAGGCACAAGTAAGAAAAATAGAGGGGTGAGTTTTTCCATTCCTCTCATTTATTTTATTTAGGCACAACGGGTCATGCAGGGCAGATTTGCTCAGACCTGTGTCCTGCTCCTCCTGTGCTATGTGGGAGCTCAGGGATACCGTCAGTGTCCCTGCGAGTTACATGTGCAGGAAGTGCGTGCAGCTGCAGCTCCTGATTGACCGTATGTCAGCACAGGAGCTTCTCGTGGACTCACTTTGGAGCATCCGGGATGCTGAGACGCTGGTGAATAGCACCTTTAGTGAGTTGGTCACACCGCAGTTTCAGAGGGTAGAGAGAAGGATAGGGACTGGGTGACCAACAGAAACAGGAACGTAGTGCAGGAGACCCCTGCGATCATCTCCCTGCAGAACAGATATGCTGTTTTGGATATTGTTGGGGGAGATGGCCCACCAGGAGAAGGTAGCAGTAGCCAGGGTCATGGCACCATGAGTGGCTCTGCTGTGAGAGAGGGCAGGAAAAAGAGTGGTAGGGCAATAGTCATAGGGGATTCAATTGTAAGGGGAATAGACAGGAGTTTCTGTGGCCGCAAACGAGACTCCCAGTTGGTGTGTTGCCTCCCGGGTGCAAGGGTCAGGGATGTCTTCAGAGCGGCTGGAGGACATTCTGGAAGGGGAGGGTGAACAGCCAGCTGTCGTGGTCCATATTGGTACCAACGATATTGGCAAAAAAAGGGATGAGGTCCTACAAGATGAAATTAGGGAGTTAGGAAATAAATTAAGGAGTAGGACCTCAAAGGTAATAATCTCTGGATTGTTCCCGGTGCCACGAACTAGTCAGAGTCGGACTAACAGGATAGCTAGAATGAATATGTGGCTTGAACGGTGGTGTAGGAGGGAAGGCTTTAGACTCTTGGAACATTGGAACCGGTCCTGGGGCAGATGGGACTGGTACAAACTGATCTGCATCTGGGCAGGGCCAGGACCAATGTCCTTGGGGGTTTGTTTGTTGGGGAAGTTTTAAACTAATGTGGCAGGGGTGTGGGACCAAGTCCAGAGAGTCAGAGGGGTGTAAAAAGAAGATTGAGGCAAAATATTGCAAGGTGTAAAGCAATAATGATAGGCAGGTAAGACCGGGGTGAAAATCAAAAAGAGCTACTTATTTACATAATGGTAAAAGGGATAGGAGTGTGGCTAAAGTAAGTCTGAAGGCCTCGTGTCTCAATGCAAGGAGCATTCGTAATAATGTGGATGAGTTGAATGTGGAGATAGCTATTAATGACTATGACATAGTCGGGATCACAGGCTTCAGGGGGACCGTGACTGGGAGCTCAACACTCAGGGTTACTCGACATTCAGGAGGGATAGACAGAATGGAAAAGGAGGTGGAGTAGCATTGCTGGTTAGGGAAGAGGTGAATGTGATAGAAAGGAAGGACATTAGCTTGGAGGATGTGGAATCGATGTGGGTAGAGCTGCGATACACGAAGGGACAGAAGACGCTCGTGGGAGTTGTGTACAGGCCACCTAACAGTAGCAGTGAGGTTAGGGATGGCATTAAACAGGAAACTGGTAATGTGTGCAACAAAGGGACAACAGTGAGAATGGGAGACTTTAATCTACATGTAGATTGGGTGAACCAAATTGGTCAGGGTGATGAGGAAGAGGATTTCTTCTTATGTATGTGGGATTGTTTTCTAAACCAGCATGTCGAGGAACTGACGAGGGAACAGGCCATTCTAGGCTGGGGATTGAGTAATGGAATAGGATTATTTAACAATCTTGTGGTGAAGACCCCCTTGGGCAAGAGTGACCACAATATTGTGGTATTCTTCATTAGGATGGAATGTGACAGTTGATTCAGATACAAAGGTTCTGAACATGAAGAGGGGTAAATTTGACACTAAGAGATATGAATTGGCTAAAATAGATTGGCAAATGGTACTTAAAGGACTGACGGTGGAAATGCAATGGCCATCATTTAAGGATAGCTTGGAGCAAGTACAACAGATGTACATCCCAGTTTGTAAAAAGAATAAATCAAGGAGGGTAGCGCATCCGTGGCTAACAAGGGAGATCCGAGAGAGTGTCAAATCCAAAGAAGCAGCATATAAACTATTCAAAAAAATAATATTCCTGATGATTGGGAGAAATTCAGAGTTCTGCAGAGGAGGACAAAAAGATTAATTAGCAAAGGTAAAAGGGATTACGAGAGGAAGCTGGCAGAGAACATAAAAAATGACTGAAAATGCTTTTATAGATACGTTAAGAGAAAAAGGTTGGTTAAGACAAATGTGGGTCCGTTGCGGACAGAAACGGGTGAGTTAATCATGGGGAACATGGCAGACTGTCTGAATGACTACTTTAGTTCTGTCTTCACCAAGGAAGACATAACTAATCTTCAGGAAATTGTTGAGGATTAGGGAACTAATGTGAGGGAGGGAATAAGAAAATAATTGTAAGTGGAGAGGTTGTATTAGTTAAATTGCAGGGATTAAAGGCAGATAAATCCCCAGGGCCGGACGGTCTGCATCCAAGAGTGCTGAAGGAAGTAGCCCAGGAAATAGTGGATGCATTAGTGATAATTTTTCAAACCTCCTTAGATACTGGATTAGTTCCTGAGGATTGGAGGGTGGGCAATGTAACCCCACTCTTTAAGAAGGGATGGAGAGAGAAACCAGGAAACTACAGACCAGTTAGCCTGACATCGATCATAGGGAAGGTGCTAGAATCAGTTATTAAAAATGCAATCACAGTAGACATGGAGAGTAGTGTATCATTGGATGGAGTCAGCATGGTTTTGTGAAGGGAAAATCATGTCTGACGAATCTAATAGAGTTTTTTGAGGATGTAACAGTAGAGTGGATAGGGGAGAACCAGTGGATGTGGTATATCTGGACTTTAGAAGGCATTTGATAAGGTTTTGCACAGAAGACTAGCGTACAAACTTGAAAAGCACAGTATAGGAGGGATGGTATTAAGGTGGGTAGGGAATTGGTTGATAGACAGGAAGCAAAGAGTAGGAATAAATGGGATCTTTTCAGAATGGCAGCCAGTGGACTAGTGGGGTACCGCAGGGCTCAGTGCTGGGGCCGCAGTTGTTTACAATATATATCAACGACTTAGATGTGGGAATAGATAGCAATATCTGGAAATGTGTAGATGATACGAAGTTGGGTGGCAGGGTTAGCTGTGTGGAGGATGCTAGGAGGGTGCAGAGTGATTTGGACCAGTTAGGCAAGTGGGCCAGGATGTGGCAGATGCAGTATAATGTGGATAATGCGAGGTTATCCACTTTGGAGGTAAGAACAGGAAAGAGGACTATTTGAATGGTATCTGTTTAGGAAAAAGGGAGATGCAGAGAGTCTTGGCTGTTGCTGTGCATCAGTCGTTGAAAGTGGGCATGCAGGTGCAGCAGGTGGCGAAGAGGGCGAATGGTATGTTGGAGTTCAAAGTGAGAATATTTGAGTCCAGGTGTAGGACTCCTACTCCAGCTGTACAGGGCCTTGGTGAGACCACACCTGGAGTACTGCATGCAGTTTTGGTCGCCTTATCTGAGGAAGGGCATCCTTGCCATGGAGGGGGTGCAGAGAAGGTTCACTGGACTGATACCAAGGATGGAGGGACTTGAATATGAAGAAAGGTTGGATAGACTAGGCCTGTATTCTCTGGAAATTAGAAGATTGAGGAGGGACCTTATAGAAACATAAAATTCTTAAGGGATTAGACAGACTGGACACAGGAAGGTTGTTTCCAATGCTGGGAAAAGCCAGAACCAGGATAAGGGGAAATTGTGTAGGACAGAGGTGAGGAAAAATGTCTTCTCTCAGATGGTGGTAGATCTTTGCAACAGAAAGTAGTTGAGGCCGGTTCCTTGTCAATATTTAAGAGTATGTTAGATTTTGCACTTGTGACTAAGGGGATCAAGGGGTATGGGGAGAAGGCTAGAACCAGGTACTGATCAGCCGTGATCATATTGAATGGTGGTGTAGGCTTGAAGAGCCAAATGGCCTCCTCCTGCATCTATCTTTCTATGTTTCTATGTTTTCACGTTTCCCCTAAACTTTTCCCCTTTCACCCTTAACTCATGTCTTCTGGTTTGTATCTCACCCACCCTCAGTGGAAAAAGCCGACCTACATTTACTCTGTCTCTTCCCCTCATAATTTTAAGCACCTCGATCAAATCTCCCCTCATTCTTCTCCGCTCCAGGGAATAAAGTCCTAACCTGTTTAACCTTTCCCTGTAACCCAGTTTCTGAAGTCCAGGCAACATCCTAGTAAATCTTCTCTGAACTCTTTCTATCTTATTGATATATTTCTTGTAGGTCGGTGACCAAAACTGCACACAATCCTCCAAATTTGGCCTCATCAATGTCTTATGCAACTTTACCATAACATCCCAACTCCTGTACCCAATACTTTGATTTATAACCATATAACAATTACAGGACAGAAATAGGCCAACTTGGTCCTTCTAATCCATACCAAACACTTTCTCCCACCTAATCCCACTGAGCCGTGACCCTCCATTCCTTTCCCGCCCATATACAAATCCAACTTCTCCTTAAATACTAATATCGAGCCTGTCTCCACCACTTCATCCGGAAGCTCGTTCCACACCCCCACCACTCTCAGAGTAAAGAAGTCCCCCCTCATGTTTCCTCTAAATTTTTGACCCTAACTCTCAGCTCATCTCCTCTCGTTTGTATCTCCCCCTTTCTTAAAGGAAAAGCCTCTCCACATCAACTCCATCTATGCCCCTAATAATTTTAAATACATCAATCAAATCCCCTCTCAACTTTTGACATTCCAAAGAATAAATCCCCAACTTATTTAACCTTTCCCTGTAACCCCGGCAACATCCTCGTAAATTTTCTTTGCATTCTCTCCAAATTATTGATATCCTTCCTATACTTTGATGACCAAAACTGTACAGAATTCTCCAGGTTTGGCCTCACCAATGCCTTGGACAATTTTAACATAACATCCCAGCTCCTCGAGGCAATGCTCTGATTTTAAAAGGCCAACACCCTATCCTCATGTGACTTCACCTTCAGGGAACTAGTTACCATTATTCCTAGATTCCTCTGTTCTACTGGACTCTTCAATGCCCATCCATTCACCATGTATGCCCTATTTTGATTAGCCCTTCCAAAATGTAACACCTCACACTGATCTGCATTAAACTCCATCTGCCATCTTTCTGCCCATCTTCTCACTGGCCCAAATCCCTCTGCAAGCATTGAAACCATCTTCACTCTCCACAGCTCCTCCTATCTTAGTATCACCCGCAGACTTACGAATCCAATTTCCCACCCCATCATCCAGATTATTCATGTAAATGGACCCAATACTCAAACCTGAGGCTCTCCACTAGTCACCGGCCTCCAATCTGACAAACCGTTATCGACCACCACTCTCTGGCATCTCCCACTCTCACCCATTGTTGAATCCATTTTACTCCTTCAATGTTAAAACCTAATGATTGAACCTTCCTAACTAACCTTCCCTGAGGAACCTTATCAAAGGCCTTACTAAAGTCCATATAGACAACATCCACTGCCTTCCCCTCATCAAACATGATCTTCCCCTCACAAATCCACGTGGACTGTTCCTAATCAAACCCTGCCCATCCAAATATTGATATCTACCATCTCTAAGAATACTTTCCATGAACTGACCCACCACTGATGTCAAACGTACAGGCCTACAACTACCAGTTTTAGTCCCAGCACCTTTTCTAAACACTGGAATTCCATGAGTCACCCTGCAATCCTCTGGCACCATTCCCGATACTAATAACATTTAAACATCTCCGTCAAAGCCCCTACTATTTCTGCACTAACCTCCCACAAGGTCCAAGGGAATATCTTGTCAGGACCCAGAGATTAATCCACCTTTGTTCTCCTTAAAAGCCTCAGACCTTCCTCTTCTTTAATCATCATTGTTTCCACAACTTCTGTACTTATTTCCGTGACATTACACAGATCGATATCCTTCTCCTTAATAAATACTGAAGAAAAAAAACTGTTCAAAATCTCCCTCCTCTCCTTTGGCTCCATGTACACCCATCCACTCTCATCCTCTAGGGGACCAATTTTATCCCTCACTGGCTTTTATCCCTAACATATCAGTAGAAACCCTTTGGATTTATTTTCCCCTTACTGGACAACACAACCTCATATCTCCTCTTGGCATTTCTCATTTCCTTCTTAAGATTCTTTTTCCATTCTTTCTATTCCTCCAACACCTCATTTCCTTCATGCTGTCTAGACTTTTTCTCCACCCTCTCTTTTTCTGAATCCTATTTCCAATAACCCTTGAAAATCAAAGCTCCCTAAAACTTTTAATCTTTCCTTTCATCCTAACATGAACCTACTGTCTCTGAATCTTAAAATTTTACCTTTGAATGTCCCGCATTTTCCTTCTACATCCTTCCCATAAAACAATTTCTCCCAGTCCACACCTTCCAAATCCATTCTCATCTCCTCATAATGAACCTTTCTCCAAACAAAAATCTCAACCCTGAGTCCAGACCCATCTTAAAACATAGAAAATAGGTGCAGGAGTAGGCCATTTGGCCCCTTCAAGCCTACACCACCATTCATTTTGATCATGTCAGATCATCTACTCAGTCCCCAGTTCCTGCCTTCTCCCCAGACCCCTTGATCCCCTTCACCACAAGGGCCAAATCTAATTCCTTCTTAAATATAGACAAGGATTCGGCTTCAACCACTTCCTGTGGCAAAGAATTCCACAGATTCACCATTCCCTGAGAGAAAAAACATTTTCTTATCTCAGTCCTAAAAGACTTCCCCCTTATCCTTAAACTGTGACCCCTGGTTCCAGTCTTCCCCAAGATCAGGAACAACCTTCCTACCTCTAGCCTGTCCAATCCCTTAAGAATTTTATGTTTCTATAAGATCCCCCTCAATCTTCTAAATTCCAGCGAGTACAAGCCTAGTCGATCCAGCCTTTCCTCATATGTAAGTCCTGTCATATCTGGTATCAATCTAGTGAACCTTCTTTGCACCTCTACATGGCCAGAGTGTCTTTCCTCAGATAAGGAGACCACAACTGTACACTATACTCCAGGTGTGGTCCCGCCAGGGCCCTGTATGGCTGCAATAGAACCTCTCTGCTCCTGTACTCGAATCCTCTTGCTATGAATGCCCACATACCATTCGCTTTCCTCATAATTCACTTTTCTCCATAATAATTTTGAAACCAATAGTATTGTGATCACTGGACCCAAAGTGCTCCCCAACATCCGTCACCCGACCAATCTCATTTCCTAATAGCAGATCCAACACTGCCCTTTCTCCTGCATACATTTAATGAACTCCAAGTCATCCAGCCCATTTACAGGATGGGCATCCCAGTCAATGTGTGGAAAGTTAAAATCACCCAAAAGCTTTCTTTACAACCCTGTCCACCTGTGACGCCACTTTCAGGGAATGATGTACCTGTATTCCCAGATCCCTCTGCTCTACCTCACTCCTCAGTGCCCGATCATTCACCATGTACATCCTTTCTTGGTTTGTCCTTCCAAAATGCAACACCTCACACTTGTCTGTATCCACCCATTTCCTCCCCATCCCCTTCCCGTCCCCCTCCACCCTCCCCTCCTGCTTTCCTCCACCCCCTCTCCCACCTCCCATCCCCACACCCCTCCCTCTCCTTCCCCCTCCCCATCCACTTCCTCACCCACTCCCATTCCCCAACCCCTCCCAGCTCCCTCCCCACCCCCTTCCCCTTCTTCTACCTCCCCTCCCCATCCCACTCACCCCATCCCCCTCATCCCATCCCCCTCGCCCCACCTCCTCCCACAGGAGGTGGGTGGTGGGGTGTGCAGACTCACCGATGTAGAGGACATCAATGTAGACAGGGTTGGAGATGGTGCGGCCCAACGGGCTGAAAGCCACCACGCTGATGTTGTAGATGGTCCTGATGGAGGTATGTGACTGGTCAAAGAAACACGAACTGGGCCCCATGGTCACGTAGTCCGCACACTCATGTTCCTGCTCCTCCCTGTCGACACAGTTGCTCAGAGGTCAGGGGTCAGCAGAGGGAAAGTATTACTCGGGGGTCGGGGGTCAGCATAGGTCACTGGGTCAGCAGCATAGTTTCACTAGGTCATGGATGAAGATGGGGCCACCATATCCGGGGTGTGTCAGAGGTCAGCACTAGGACACCAAGTCAGGGATCAGAAGTTGGAGACACGGTCAGGGGTCAGCATGGAATCACCAAGACAGGGGTCAAGGGTCACCAAAGGGACACCAGGCCAGGGGTCATGGGTCAGCACAGGGACACGGGGTTAGGGGTCAGCATGAAGATGCTGGGGTAAGGGGTCAGCATGGGGTCACCACAACCAGGATTCAGATTTAGGGTCAAGGGTCAGACGCAGAGAGACCGGGTCAGTGGTTAGTCGTAGACGTACTGAGGTCAAAGATTGGTTTAGGAGACACTGTGGTTGGGGGTCAGACAGAACATAAAACATGAAACATTATAGCGCAGTCCAGGCCTTTCAGCTCACAGTGTTGTGCCGACCAAGTTAAACCTAATTAAGCTAAACCTTCCTTCCCTGCCCCATAACCCTCTATTTCTCTTCCATCCATGTGTCTGCTAAGAGTCTCTTAAATTCCCCCAATGTTCCAGCCTCCACCACCACCCTTGGCAAGGCATTCCAAGCCCCCACAACTTTCCGTGTAAAAGAAACCAAACTTACCTTTGATTGTCCCCTGTATGGATCTATGCTAATAATAATATTTAGGTTAAGGTTAAGTTATATTTCTTATAAAAATGCCTTAGTAAAGTAAATTATAGAGACAAAATAGTGTATCTGTATTCTTTGTAGGTTAGTTGTGGGCTGGTACAGGGTCGCACACAGGTCACAGCACATTTATAGAGAGCCAATGTGCTCAGATAAGAGAGTTCATTCTCGGAGTCACAGCGTCTTGGAAAGACAGACCTAATGGATCTGAACAGGATCTTAATTATTCAAGAACAATCGAGTGTTTGCTTTATTAAAAACTGAAGTATCTAAGTAGTCAATAAGAACTGCTGAGGAAGACATCTGTTTTTTTAACAAAACCACTTATGGACAGAAGTGAGGTCAGAGGTTGTTATGGATATGGAGTGGTTTTGAAAAAGGAACAGAATTTTGGTAGAAATAAAACTTATAGTCATGTGGTTTCCAAGAGTTGGGACTGACCTCATTGATAATGTAACTGTCACATGATTTGGAGAAATATATTATTCAATTCAGACATTTTTGGATCAGTTCAGTTTGGAGAGTACAGAAGTCAAAACCCCATGACACATAGGAGTTGGAACCTTGTGAAAGACAAGGTTGAATTACAGTAAACAGAATAGATGCTGTTGTGTGTTACTCCTGAGAAAATGTAAACACAGAATCAATGGCTTTTGAAATACAGAAGACCACTTCACTGTCTCTTTGGAAAAGTGGACAGAATTTTACTGGTTCCATTTTTGTATGGCCACTTTGTTTAACACTTGTCTGGGTTTGTGAATTCATCATGGAAGAAAATATCCACATTCACTGTCTCTTTGAAACGAGAGCAGATTCTTCATGTGAAAAAGAGATTCCAAAATCTTCAGTAAAAAGAAGAATTGATCCTGGGAAGACAGGAATTGTATTCTCCTTTTCACAGGAGGTACATTGGTGGCTCAAAAGATGGTCACTTCTATTTAAATAATATCTCTCCAAGACACCTCATCAAAAGAATTGTGAGTAAAGAAGCCTGAAGATATGATGTTTAAAATGCTTTATAATTATTTCTGAACTGAGAATTTAAGACCTTCAAGCAAGACTAAAATGATGCTGAAGTTTTAAAAATAGACTTTTCAGAGTGGGACTTTAATTATATACACACATACATTTTGCATATGCACATAGTGGGGTTAAATTTAGAGTTAAGTTTAGAGAGAAGTAAGAGATGTTATGTTATTAATAGTTTCATTAAAAAAACTTTCATTTTGAATTTACCATTGTCTGGTGAATTTTCCATTGCTGTTCCTGCGTTATTCCTAACAAAGTCCCTTTAGTCCCAAACATAATTAAAAGGGTTGTTAGTTTGTCACTAAACTTCTAAACTTCCACTAAACTTCCCTCCCTTCACTTCATACACATTTTCTGGTGTTTGCTAATCCTGCCTCTCAGAATCTTGTCGACCTCTATCAAGTCTCCTCTCATCCTTCTATGCTCCAAAGAAAAAAGTCCCAGTTCTGCTCACCTTTGCCTCATAAGACACATTTTCCAATCCAGGCCACACCCTGGTAAATCTCCTCTGCACCCTCTCTAGAGCTTCCACATCCTTCCTATAATGAAGTGACCAGAGCTGAACATAATACTTCGAGGATGGTCTCACCAGATATTTGTAGAATTGTAACATGACCTCTCAACTACTCTTCAACTCAATCCCCCATTAATAAACTCCAGCATCCCATCCGTCTTCTTAACTATTCTATCAACCTGTGCAATGACCTTGAGGGATGTATGGATTTGAACCCCTCTGTTCATCCCCACTCCTAAGTAACTGACCATTAACCCTGTACTCAGCCAAATTGCATCACCTCACACCTATCTGGATTGAACTCCATCTGCCACATTTCTGCCCAACTCTGCATCTGTCTACATCTTCCCATAACCTCCGACAGCCTTCTGCACCATCCACAACATGGGGGTAACATGGTTAAGGGTTGGACACAGAGCCATTGGGATCACCATTGGGATCTGGCATGAGATGGGAGACAGGGCCAGAATTCAGACATGGGAACATTGGGGTTATGGTTCGGACAAGTCCCATCCCTTCATGTGGGGTGGGTGGGAGGTCCCTACACTCAGACAAGGGACATGGGTTCAGAACATCTCCCTGGGAAGCAGTTGGGGGGTTAGTCATCCTATCTGTGCCCAGGCTCCCAGCTGCAACAGCTCTCATTGGAGGGTGGTAGGCCTCAGTCCTGTCCTGTCATACCCTTCCAAGCTGTACCACAGCGTGTGATTAGCTGTTGATTCCCCATCCTGCGCCGGCTCCCACCAGCAGGTGAATGTCTCCTTGTCCGTTGACCGGCAGTGGGAGATCCTTGGCTTCGCCGGGCTCAGTGCTGTTGGCCAAGACAGAAGACAGTGAGGGGTGCAGACATCACCCAGCTGGAGCACTGCTCCGTAGCCCTGGCCCAGACTCCAAGGGACATATTTACTCACCAGCCAACTCCAGCATGTGGGCAAGGAGATAGAGTAGCATGAAGGTAGTGGACACGTGTGCATCCATTGTTCACCAATGCAAGTTCTGCAAAGAAAAATCCAACAGGAATGATATCATTCAACCTGAGCTTCCCTCCATCCAATCCCTGCCCTCCAAACCCCATCCAATCCCTGCCTTCCAAACCCCCAGCCAATCCCAGTCCTCCAAACCAATGACCTGGCCTCTACAGCCATCTGTGGCTACAAATACCACAGATTCACCCCGCTCTGGATAAAGAAATTCCTCCTCCTAAAGGGATTTTTTTTTTATTCTGGGGCTGTGCCCTCTGTTCCCAGACTCACCCACCACCAGAATCATCCTCTCCACATCCAGTCAGTCCAGGCCTTTCAATATTCAATAGGTTTCAATAAGATCCCCCCCCCCCCCCCCCGTGTTTCTTCTAAACTCCAGCAAGTCCAGTCCCAGAATTGTCAAATGCTCCTCATATGAAAACCCTTTCATGCCAGGGATCGTCCTTGTGAATCTCCTCTGGACCCTCTCCAATGCCAACACATCCTCACACTATAAGAGATAGGACCAGAAATAGGCCCTTCAGCCCATTGTCTGCTCTGCAATCCATCACAAACTGATCCACTTCCCCACTCTGCCCCACAGCCAGGCCTTCTCTCCACAACCTTTCTTGGATATGGAGCCCAAAACTGTTCACAATATTCCAAGTGCAGTCTGACCAGTTCCCTATAAATCCTCAACTTCACATTCCTGCTTTTATATCCCAGAGCCATCGAAATGAATACCAGCATTGCACTTGCCTTCTGTACTGCTGGCCAATCAGCAATATCTTTTACTGAAAGCCACTCCCCACTGACCAGCAGCTAGCCAGTCAGATCCGTACCCACCCACAAGCCTCAGCCTGCACTGCCATTGGCTGGCCCCGGTCATTGGTTCCTGCCCAGCAGAGCGAGACATATTTAAGACTGAGGGGGCTTTTTCTCTTCCTCCCCTCCATGTGGCGATGCTCCTGCTCCCTGCCGGATCGTGGTCGCTACGGTGGATGCCATCCATGAGGACCACAGATAACAGGGCACTGTGCTCCCTAAGGCTAGCCAGGGTATCCCGGTGCATGGAAATTCTGGAGCAGTTCTCCGTATCCCCTGGGGTGGGAGGCTGTGAAATTCCCGTGAGTAGCCCTGATGAAAGGGCACATTTTCCCTTGGGGTCTAACCCTCAGGGAGTTCTCCCCTCTTGCCTCCCACTGCACTGAGCCCCATTCCTTCCCTGGTGGGTCCCACGGTCTGGGTGGTGGTTAGCACGAGTGTGCAATTTGTCCAATTCCCTCAGATGTTCTTCCTATGTGTCACTTTTTGTAACCAAGTCATCAATATAAGCATCTGTATGTGTTAACCCTTGGATTACCGTATTAATCATCCTTTGGAATGTTGCAGGGGCATTTTTCATGTCAAAAGGCACTCGTATTAACCGGATGGAGTTACAAAAGCTGAAACAATCTTTCCTCTCTCAGTTAAAAGCACACACCAGTAATCCTTCATCAAATCCACCTTAGTAAGAAATTTAGCTTTGCCACTTTTATCAATACAGTCATCTATTCTAGGAATAGGATAAGCATCTGTTTTAGTTACTGAATTAACCTTCCTGTAATCTGTACAGAACCTAACAGTTCCATCTGGTTTAGGTACCAGAATACAAGGAGAACTCCAATCTGAGTTTGAAGGTCTAATAATATCATTTCTCAACATATATTCCACCTCCTTATCCATGATTTTACTTTTCTGAGTGTTTATTTTATATGGCTGTTGTTTTATGGGACTTGCCTCTCCCACGTCCACATCACGATAAATCACTGATGTCCTTTTTGGCACATCAGAAAACAAATTGGTATATTTCAAAATTAATTATTTCAACTGCATCTGTTCTTGGGACTTAAGATGGCCTAACTTTTCCAAAATTGCTGAGTTAGGCAGGCGCACAGGAACTGTGGTTTCTTTCAGGTTACTCTCACAAGATTCTGTTTCCATAATCTTATAATCCATAACTTCCTCAACCCTGTCAATGACTAACACCTCAGATACAGATTGTTCTCCACTACCCATATCCTCTAAATAAGGTTTCATTAACAATTCACCCTTCAAGTCATATCCACAAGCTGTTTCTTTAACCTCCTGTTCACTTACTGCTTTTCCCTTGAAGTCAATAAGATCTGTATCTATTTTCTGTTGCTGAATGACAAAGAGAAATCTTTACTCTCACAATTAACCTGCTCTTTCAAGACTATTTCAGAAATACTGGGCAAGTCTCTATCAACTGGATCTTCCTCCGCTCTCATCTTTTTCTTAGTCACAGACCTTGTTACAGCACATGCAGGATATATCTCACAATCCTCCTCAACCTCATCCTTACCTGGCCGATTTGTTATTCTCAAGACTGACTCAACTTTATTCTCTGCCAAATTATTCCCAATAAATATGAGACTCCCTGCATGGGAAACTTTGAAATTACTCAGACTACAACAGGTCCTGTAACTAATTCTGAATTCAACACTATGCTCTGAAGAGATAGCGACTCCACCTCACCTCTAACACTTTTAATCAGTCATCTCCCTGTGTCAGTCCTTTGATCAAGAGTTAAAACATTCTTGGGAGTGTGCCACGTGAAGATGTGGGGTTAGACTTGGAATCCCTTCTCTCTCCGAAAAAGTTCAAAAAAAGTTTTTAAAAAGTTGAAGTGGTTGTAAAAAAGAAAGGAAAAGTTGTGGGAAGACCTAGTAAACAGTACAAGATGTCACTAAAGAAAGATAAAACTGCTATTACTTCACAAGAAATCAAACAAGAAAAAGAGACAGATAAAGAAGAGAGGCCGACCTCAAAGAAGGATCCTGGAGCCGTCCAGAAAGTAGGAGCCAATGGAGACAAGCCTGGAGCTGGGGACACCTTGGATATCTGGGTATATCTTGGATATCTTGGATATACGGGTGAAGAAGTGACTCTGCGCATGTACAAGGAGTCGTGCGTACACAGAGCACAGAAAAAATGGAGGCAATTTTTTAAAAAGCCCAAGAAGCCTCCAGCTCCAGTGATCAGGATGAAGAACAAGTATTATACTTAGAACAAAGGGCTTTGGCTAAAAAATCAGAAAAATGAAAGACTTGTATAACCACAGCTGAAATGAAGAAATATATGGACACTTTTCAACAATCTTTGGTGAAATTAGCAATGGAAGTTATAAAGTGTAATGAGAGTATTGTTGAAAATAAGAAGTTTACAAAAATGAAGTGGCAAGTTGATAAAAAATTTGAAGTTGTGGAAGGAAAAATGAAAGGGAATGAATTTGAAATTCAAAATGTTAAAGAGCAGATGAAAAAAATTCAAGATGAAGCGACAGCAGCAAAAGATCAACTAACTCAAAACATTGACATTTTAGAAGATTTCATAACATAACATAACATAACAATTACAGCACGGAAACAGGCCATTAGGCCCTTCTAGTCCGCACCGAACCAAACACCCCTTTCTAGTCCCACCTCCCTGCACAATGCCCATAACCCTCCATCTTCTTCTCATCCATATATCTGTCCAACCTTTTCTTAAATAATACAATTGACTCCGCCGCCACTATTTCTCCCGGAAGATCATTCCACACGGCCACCACTCTCTGAGTAAAGAAGTTCCCCCTCATGTTACCTCTAAACCTCTGCCCCTTAATTCTTAACTCATGTCCTCTTGTTTTAATCTTTCCTCCTCTCAGTCAAAGAAATAATATAAAAATTGTTGGGCAAAGAAGGCAACAAAAATTAGGACATGAAGAGGCTTTTGCAATGTTGGATTCCGCAATCTTTGGGAGTAACCGAATTTCAAGGAGGCATTGAGATTGAAAGAGCCCAATACTGGTCAATTCACTTCGTTATGAAGAGAGAGAAAAGATCCTGGAACTGGCGGCGAAGCAAGCAAAAGTAAGGCAATCACCATTCATTTAAAATGGAAGTAAGATCTTATTTTACCCTGATATAAGTTTTGATTTGTTGAAAAAAAATAATTCAATGCCGTTAAAAAATATGTCATGGAAGAAAGTTTATCCTTTTGTTTTAAGGTACCTGGCAGGGTTGAAAGTTTTTGTTCCAGTCGGGAAAAATAGATATTTTGTGGGCCCCAATGAGGCAAAGATGTTTGCAGATTCATTGTCTGAGAAGGAGAGGGCAGAGGAGAGTGATGGTTGAAGTGAGAGATGATGCAGAAGGATGACAGCTGATAACATAGAGTAAATGAGCAAATGTTTAAAAAAAAAGATATTTTGAGAGAGGGAGAATTTTAGGGAGGAAAGTGTTTAACCTGAAAGATCTATAAATAAGTAACAATTTGTAATTGGCAGTGATTGTATAGACCTAATGGAACAAGAGATAGTGAAGTATTTTGAGAGAGTTGGTTGGGAGTGAAGGGCTAACTTCTACAGAGTCATGAGTCCTGCTGTGGTTTTGACTGCAACTCCTATAGGATGTTTTATTAATAATGTGCACTTTTGATGGGGGAGGGATTCTGTCTTTTTTTCTGTTTTACTTTTTTAATACACCAAAATATAATAAATATATCATGAAATATAATGTTAGTGTTTTAAATATGAGAGGGATGGGAGTGGAAGGATGGCTGGTTGATAGATTTAGAAAAATATCTAATGGCTAAAAAATTGAATTTTATTGGTATTAACATTCCTTCCTTTGGCTTTGCTTCGCGGACGAAGATTTATGGAGGGGGTAAAAAGTCCACGTCAGCTGCAGGCTCGTTTGTGGTTGACAAGTCCGATGCGGGACAGGCAGACACGATTGCAGCGGTTGCAAGGGAAAATTGGTTGGTTGGGGTTGGATGTTGGGTTTTTCCTCCTTTGCCTTTTGTCAGTGAGGTGGGCTCTGCGGTCTTCTTCAAAGGAGGTTGCTGCCCGCCAAACTGTGAGGCGCCAAGATGCACGGTTTGAGGCGTTATCAGCCCACTGGCGGTGGTCAATGTGGCAGGCACCAAGAGATTTCTTTAGGCAGTCCTTGTACCTTTTCTTTGGTGCACCTCTGTCACGGTGGCCAGTGGAGAGCTCGCCATATAATACGATCTTGGGAAGGCGATGGTCCTCCATTCTGGAGACGTGACCCATCCAGCGCAGCTGGATCTTCAGCAGCGTGGACTCGATGCTGTCGACCTCTGCCATCTCGAGTACTTCGACGTTAGGGGTGTAAGCGCTCCAATGGATGTTGAGGATGGAGCGGAGACAACGCTGGTGGAAGCGTTCTAGGAGCCGTAGGTGGTGCCGGTAGAGGACCCATGATTCGGAGCCGAACAGGAGTGTGGGTATGACAACGGCTCTGTATACGCTTATCTTTGTGAGGTTTTTCAGTTGGTTGTTTTTCCAGACTCTTTTGTGTAGTCTTCCAAAGGCGCTATTTGCCTTGGCGAGTCTGTTGTCTATCTCATTGTCGATCCTTGCATCTGATGAAATGGTGCAGCCGAGATAGGTAAACTGGTTGACCGTTTTGAGTTTTGTGTGCCCGATGGAGATGTGGGGGGGCTGGTAGTCATGGTGGGGAGCTGGCTGATGGAGGACCTCAGTTTTCTTCAGGCTGACTTCCAGGCCAAACATTTTGGCAGTTTCCGCAAAGCAGGACGTCAAGCGCTGAAGAGCTGGCTCTGAATGGGCAACTAAAGCGGCATCATCTGCAAAGAGTAGTTCACGGACAAGTTTCTCTTGTGTCTTGGTGTGAGCTTGCAGGCGCCTCAGATTGAAGAGACTGCCATCCGTGCGGTACCGGATGTAAACAGCGTCTTCATTGTTGGGGTCTTTCATGGCTTGGTTCAGCATCATGCTGAAGAAGATTGAAAAGAGGGTTGGTGCGAGAACACAGCCTTGCTTCACGCCATTGTTAATGGAGAAGGGTTCAGAGAGCTCATTGCTGTATCTGACCCGACCTTGTTGGTTTTCGTGCAGTTGGATAATCATGTTGAGGAACTTTGGGGGACATCCGATGCGCTCTAGTATTTGCCAAAGCCCTTTCCTGCTCACGGTGTCGAAGGCTTTGGTGAGGTCAACAAAGGTGATGTAGAGTCCTTTGTTTTGTTCTCTGCACTTTTCTTGGAGCTGTCTGAGGGCAAAGACCATGTCAGTGGTTCCTCTGTTTGCGCGAAAGCCGCACTGTGATTCTGGGAGAATATTCTCGGCGACACTAGGTATTATTCTATTTAGTAGAATCCTAGCGAAGATTTTGCCTGCAATGGAGAGCAACGTGATTCCCCTGTAGTTTGAGCAGTCTGATTTCTCGCCTTTGTTTTTGTACAGGGTGATGATGGTGGCATCACGAAGATCCTGAGGCAGTTTACCTTGGTCCCAACAAAGCTTGAAAAACTCATGCAGTTTGGCATGCAGAGTTTTGCCGCCAGCCTTCCAGACTTCTGGGGGGATTTCATTAACATTAATGGGATACAGAATCACATAAAGTGGAATAAATTATTAGACCAAAATAAATATTGGTTTTTTACAAGAAACACATTTGATTTGGAAACCATGTATGGATTTTATGAAGAAAATTCACCCACCTTCTCCACTTTACCCACCCCTCTAAAAAAAATCAGTGAACAGTAGACATGCTAATAATATTATATATGTAGAGGTAGGTGTTCTTTTCTTTTTCTTTCATTTCTTTTTTTTTGAGTGGAGGAAATTAAACATGTTTCTGTATCATTGTGTATGATAATTATGATCAAACTGAATTATTCCTTATTGTATTGAAACAAATGATAAATAGAATTTTCAAAAAAAGAAGTGTTAAAACATTTTTCAACAACAGTGACTGAGCAGCCCCAGTATCTCTAAGAATTTTAACTGGAACCTGTGATTCCCCCTCCTTTACTGAAACCAAGCCCCCTGACACAAAAGGTTTGAAAACATCCATGACACCCTTACCAGGTTTGGAACATCTGCTCTCCTTAAACTCCACTGTTTGAATACACGCTTCTGGTAAAAGCTCCTTTTATCGTCTCCTTTTCAACCTTAAACAATTTGCAATAACATGACCAAATTTTTTACAAAAATGGCATAAAAATCTAGAGGTTCTGTCCTTTCCCACCTTACCTTCATCTTTTCTCTTAACATTTTCACCAGACTTAATTTCAGGTTTACTAATCTGTTCCACATTCACCTTCTGAACAGGCTTACGATTGTGAAATTTGTTTTTGTGAATCAGGGAATATTCATCCACTAACCTAGCCATTTGCTGCCACCTCCCTACATCTTTCTCATCCAGGTCTAATTTAATCTCATTTGAAACACACCTTTTAATTTCCTCAATTAATATCAATTCTTTCCATCTGTCAAAATAATTCTTTATTCCTTTTGAGGTGCACCAACGGTCAAAACATACAGATTTTCCCAGAGTAAAATCCATATAAGATTGATTCCATGTTTTCACCAAACTCCTAAATTTTTGTTTATATGCTTTTGGAACCAATTCATAAGCTTTCAATACTTGTTTAACAGTATCAGAATTTGCCACTTGTTCTGCAGTCAAACTAGAGTATGCAATTTGTGCTTTTCAACACACTTTGATGGCCATTTTTCTTTTGGCCATCTTGATCTCTCGGGAACCTTTTCAAAAATCTGAAAATATGTATCTATATCTCCCTCATTGAAAGGAGGAACTAGATTTACCTCGACTAGCCAAAAACCCTCCCACAGGAGTTACAGCCTCAGCTCTCTTACCTCCCTCCATCTCAGTCTTTAACTTCTCTAATTGAAACCGTCTGTCCCTTTCCAATTTTTCCAAATCATATTTTCTTTGTCTTTCATCCTCCTCCCTCCATCTTTCAGCTTCTCCATTTTCAGATTCCTCTGCCTCATTTTGTTGTTTCTGCAACTCGAAGTTCTGTTTCTCTCTTTCTTCCAACATCCTCCATTTCTCCAATTACAATTACAATTCAATAGATCAATCCTCCAGAAAATTGTCTTTCTCAACAAATTTTCCCTCACCTGTATAATATTTCACTATAATCCTCTGTATTTGTACTTTCCTCATCCAATGTTTGACTTCAGTCAGTTTTAATGCCTTAGAAATAACCATCAGTTCCTCTTTTTTCTTGCTCTGCAGATCTGCAGGTGATGGTTGTGACAAAAATTAACTAACATAATTGCTACTGTTTTCCACACACACAAGCTAAATTAGCTTGGAAACACCAATTCACTGATAAATCACAAAAACTCCTAAAGTTTAAGATCCCAAAACTCTAATTTTCAATGCAAAAGGACAATCCCCCAAATGTTATGAGCCCAGAGGACCCCAAAACCCAGCAGCATCAGAAATTCACCAAGACAAATGGTTACTTAAACAAACGTTGCTTTTAATTATCTTTAAACATGAAAACAGGATCACACTTTAACTTATTACTATTAACTTAACTTAACCTAGCTTAACCCCCTTCTAATACTAAGCGCACGTGTATGTAATGTGTGTGTAAGTTCAGAAAAGTTCTTTGATTCACAGTCCAATCTCACTTCTCACTCCTCCAGGGCTTTACCAGGCTGAACTAAGAACTCACAACCCATCTTCAAAATGGGGTTTTTCTACAAGTTTGCCAGCTTGTCCTGTTCCAAGCTTGCCAGCTTGTCCATGTTGTGGTACCAACATGTACCACAACCTCCCATCTGCTGCTGCTGAACTGTAGAAATGAATTCTCTGTCTCTCTCACTCAGAGAAAACCACATGACCCTCTTAGAACAGTCAACTGCACTCAGACAGACTGCAGCTCTGGACCTAATCTTCCGATCACACATCTGTTGCTTTCCAAAACAATAATCCATTAGTCCACAGCATGTCCGATGAACACCTACTTGTGAAGTCCTTATAGCCATTCTTAACATAACATAACATAACAATTACAGCACGGAAACAGGCCATTAGGCCCTTCTAGTCCGCATTCTTCAAAGGTTTTGCAAAGGCACTCACAGCCTGGACTGTCTGGATTGAGCAGAGCTCTGGCATTTTAAATGAGATCTGTTTTGAAGTGTTTGTATGTGACCTACACTAAAAACAAGTTATCTCCTTAAAAACATATCTATATATAATATAAAATATAACCTAATCTGTCACATACCCAAAGGGCTAGCACCTAACCTTCCAGCAAAGCCACAGGTAACGCAGCCACAAGAAACAAAAAGACTCGAGCGAGGAGTCACAGGCTCAAATGACAATAACCAATCCTATGGAAAGAGCTAACAACATTTAACCTCTCCAGAGTGCAGAATATAAAGATCTTCCTGAAAGGAGGGTATTTCAAAAACATCCACCCATGCGAGTTGATCAAACACAACCATTGATATCTCTTCATGTTATTGGAGAACCAGCTTCAAGTCAAGGATTCCCACCAATGCCATCACTCAACCCAAGGTCCTACACCTATGGCACCATTCAAGATCCATTTTCTCCATTCACCTCAAGACATCCAGTTACAACCAATGGTGCACAAGACAATATCACTTAGAGCAGAACAAAATTAAATCTCTGCTGTTAGCGCAGCAACAAGGTTCATAGGGTTTACCTAAGAAGGAAAGTCCAGTTTTTAATGGAGATCCATTACAATATCTGACGTTCATTAAATATTTTGAACATCACATTGAAAGTAATACTAAAAGTGTTAAAGATCCCTTCTCATTTCTCCAAATCTGGCCTTCCCCCACTTGAAGACCTTCAACCTCGGACCCAACCCAACCATCATTAAGCTAAAGCTAATGGGCCCATGATCACTGGATCCGAAGTTCTCTCCAATGCTCACCTCCGTCACCTGCCCCATTGCATTCCCAAACAACAGATCTAACACCGCGCCTCCTCTAGTTGCCGTCTCAACATATTAGTGCAAAAAGCAATCCTGAACACAATGCATAAATACTAAGGCATCCTGCCCTTTTACTGACTGCGTTTCCCAATCTATGTTTGGAAAATTGAAATCCCCAACCAACACCACCCTATTTCTACTGTACAACTCACCTATTTCCTGCCACATTTGCTCTTCTAGTTCCCTTTCCCCATTTAGAGGCCTATAATATACCCCATAATAGTAACGTTACCCTTCTTATTTTTCAGCTCTACCCACACTGCCTCCCTCGACGAGCCCTCCAGTCTATCTTGCCTCAGCACTGCTGTAATATCCTCCCTGACAAGTAATGCCACACCTTCCCCTCTTAATCCACCAACTCTGTCACATCTAAAGCAGTGAAATCCTGGAACATTCAACTGCCAGTCACGACCTTCCTTCAACCATTCCTTCCTAATGGCCACAACATCATATGTCAATCCACACCTTTAGCTCATCCAGCTTCCTTACTACGCTCCTCGCATTAAAATAAATACATCTCAGGGATTCCCTACATCCTACCTTCTGCATATCCTCCTCTCTTCCATTCTCACAATTTTCACTACAACATCTTTTTACTACTTCCTGCTGTTCCTCACTCAAATTATTTAAATATGCCTCTTTCCTGAGCCTACAAACCCTCTCCCTGCTGTCCTGCCTAACTTGAAACCCTGTCCCCAACCATACTAGTTTAACCCCCCCACCCCCGACAGCCCTAGCAAATGCCCCCGCCAGGAGACTGGTCCTTCTGGGATTAAGTAAACCACCATTACGGTATAGGTCCCATCTCCCCTAAAAGAGGACCCAGTGGTCCAAGAACTGAAATCCTGTCTCTTACACCACCCCTTTAGCCATGTGTTTAACCTCCACCTAATTCTATTTCTGCCCTCACTGTCACGTGGCACAGGAAGCAATCCAGAGATTACCCCCTTAGTGGTCCTCCATTTAAGCTCCCTACCAAACTCCCTATACTCATTCTGCCAGACCACTTCCTCCTTCCTTCCAACATCATTGGTACCAACATGTACCACAACCTCAGGCTTCTCACCCTCCCCTTTCAGGATGTTCTGGACACGCATAGTCACATCCCTGACCCTGGCACCAGGGAGGCAAACCACCATCCGGTTTTCCTTATCGCGTCCACAATATAGGCCAGTTTCATTATTGAATACAGATTATAAAATTTGTCTAAATTAACAGCTAATAGATTAGCTAAATGTTTACCTAAATTTTTTACATCAATTGTATTCTACTCCATACAAATTACATGCACCATTTGAATTCATCTGATCAATGTTTTAGATGTAATTATGAAAAAGGATCTTCCCTGCATGCAGTCTGGCAATGTGAAAAGGTTGATAAGTTTTGGAAGAATTTAAGAATTTTATTGGGACAAGTTTTTAAGACTTCAATTTCCCAATTGAAGTTAGATATTTATCAAAATAAGTTTTTAAGTGTAGCAATAGCAAATAGCAAAGAAATGTATAGCTGTAACATGGAAATCTGGTGATATTGTGCAGTTGAATGGAATTATTAAATTGTATAACATTAGAGAGAGTAACGTATAATTTACAAAATCAACCAGAAAAATTTGTTAATATTTGGAAACCCTACATAGATTTGATTACAACAACTTTACCTGCCCCCATCCAACCCGCCCTAATCAGTTATGGTTTAAGATTGTTGAGTAAACTGCAACTAACTATTTAAAAGTTTATTAGACATGATTTTCTTTTTCTTTTTCCAATGTTTCTGGGGAGAGAGGGTGTGTGTGGGGGAGGGAAAAAAATATAAAACTCTATTACTTTTGTGTCATCGTTTTTATCATTCTTATGTTATGGATAAATACTGGATATGCTTTGAAAATAAAACATTAAAAAAATGTGTTCAGGAAAGTTTTCTAAATCAATATATCGAGGTACCAATGAGAGAGAGTACAATACTGGATCTCCTATTGGGGAACAAGACAGGACAGGTGACTGAAGTATATGTAGGGGAACATTTTGGGTCCAGTGATTATAATGCCATTAGTTTCAAGATAATTATGGAGAAGGATAGGTCTGGGCCTCAGGTTGAGATTATAAATTGGAGAAAGGCAAACTTTGAGGAAATGAGAAAGGACCTAGAATGCGTGGATTGGGAGAAGTTATTTACGGGCAAGGACGCGCGAGGTAAATGGAGGACCTTCAAATGGGAAATTTTGAGATTACAAAGTTTGTATGTTTCTTTCCAGATTAAAGGCGAGGTTAACAGGAATAGGGCATCTTAGTTTTTGAGGGATATTGGGGATATTGTTCGGAAGAAGAGCGAGGGGCATAACAGGTATCGGCAACACGGAGCAAATGAGGTACTTGGGTAGTATAAGAAATACAAGAAAAACTTCACGAAAGCCATCTGGAAGGATAAAAGAAGACATGAGGTTACTTTGGCAGACAATGGGAAGGAAAATCCTAAAGGTTTCTACAGGTACATTAAGAGCGAAAGGATAGTAAGGGACAAAATGGGTCCCCTTGAAGATCAGAGTGGTCGACTTTGTATGGAGCCAAAAGAGATGGGGGAGATCTTAAATGTTTTTTTCTCATCAGTATTCACTTAGGAAATGGGAATAGAGTCGAGGGAAGTAAGGAAAACAAGCAGTGAAGTCATGGAATCTACACAGATTAAAGAGGAGAAAATGCTTGCAGTCATATAGCAAATAAGGGTGGATAAATCCCCAGGGCCTGACAAGATATTCCCTCGGACCTTGAAGGAGGCTCATGTAGAAATTGCAGGGGGCCTGGCATTTTTTTCATCCAGTAGGACAGGGAATGTTTGTCTGTCCATTGTACATATTCATGGATTGTCTGCTTTTTTTTTATTGACAGTCAAATGTTCCCATTAACCCATTGTTGTGAATACATAAATATTGTTATTTCTTTTTTTTTTAACTTTATTTAAAATTTTATGACATGAATAAAATAAAAATTACATTTATTATTATTATAATTTATAAACACATACAGTTCAAAGAGATATAAAAAATACATAGTAAGTAATGAATTAATACAGAGATAATATTACAGAATAAAAATATATCATAAAAAAAAAATTTAGATCAGTTTAAGGTGTGAACTATCTCTAAAAAAAAGATATAATTAATAACAATATATGAAAAAAGAGGAAAAAAAACCCCAAAAAAGAAGAAAAAACAAATCTGAATTAAAAAAACTTTAAAAAAAAACCTACAGATATAGCTAAACCACGCCGATCACTCCGATCTCATCTTACAGCCCAATTATCATACATAATCATAGAAAGAAATCAGAGCCAGATCAACTCACCACAAATGAAAATATTGAATAACTGGTCACCAGGTTAACTCAAACTTAGAAGGGGATTCATAGACAGAGTTTCTAATTTTCTCTAAATTTAAACATAGTATAGTTTGGGTAAACCATTGGAAAACAGTGGGAGGATTAACCTCTTTCCAATTCAATAGTATAGATCTTCTAGTCATTAGTGTAAGAAAAGCAATCATACGATCCGCAGGAAGAGATAAATAAGTCAAATCTATCATAGGTAATCCAAAAATTGCAGTAATGGGATGTGGTTGTAAATCAATATTCAAAACAGTAGATATAATGGAAAAAATTTCCTTCCAATAATTCTGTAAAGAGGGACAGGACCAAAACATATGTGTAAGGGAAGCTATTTCCAATTGACATTTATCACATATAGGATCGATATGAGAATAAAAGCGATGGAGTTTATCTTTAGACATATGAGCTCTATGAACAACTTTAAACTGTATCAGTGAATGTTTTGCACATAGAGAAGAGGAGTTTACCAGTCGCAGAATTTTATTCCAATTTTCATTGGAAATATGAAGGTTGAGTTCTCTTTCCCAATCATTTTTAAACTTTCCAAAAGTCCCAGAATTTATTTTTGTAATTATATTATATAATTTAGATATCACACCTTTTGGAGGGAATTTTGAATATAGTATATCCTCTAAAACAGTCGTAGTCTCCCGATTGGGAAAAGAGGGTAAAGTCGAAACTAAGAAACTCCTAATCTGCAAATATCGAAAGAAATGAGATCGAGGTAAATCATATTTCATGGATAATTGTTCAAATGACATGAAAGAGTTATCCAAGAATAAATCCGAAAAGCATGTTATACCTTTAACTTTCCAGAGTAAATAAGCTTGATCAATTAGAGAGGGATGAAAAAGGAAATTTAGTACAATAGGAGTTTCCAAGATAAAATGACTTAGGCCAAAAAATCTCCGGAATTGAAACCATATACGTAGTGTATGTTTAGCCATTGGATTATCAATTTGTTTATATAATTTAGTAAGAGTAAAAGGGAGAGCAGCTCCCAAAATAGAGCTAATTGAAAAAATTTGTATCGGTTTAATTTCTAAATTTACCCAATGGGGATTTAGAGATAATTCTGAATAATTCAACCAATACCTTAAGTAACTAATATTAATTGCCCAGTAATAAATTCTAAAGTTGGGTAATGCCAACCCTCCCTCCAGTTTAGATTTCTGTAAATATTTTTTCCCCAATCTAGGATTCTTGTTTTGCCAGATATATGAAGACAATTTAGAATCGACCTTATCAAAAAAAGATTTAGGAACAAAAATAGGTATAGCTTGGAATATATATAAAAATTTAGGTAAGATCATCATCTCAATAGCATTAATTCGGCCTATTATGGATAGGGATAATGGTGACCAATTGGTAAGTAAACTGCCGATCAGGTCCAATAGAGGGAAAAAATTAGTCCTAAACAAATCTTTATGTTTTTTAGTAATCTTAATCCCTAAATATATAAAATGGTCTCTAGCTATTTTAAAAGGCAAACTATCATAAATAGGAACCCATCCATTAAAAGGGAATAATTCACTTTTATTTAAGTTCAGTTTATATCCCGAAAAATTACTAAATTGGGCTAATAAAGATAAAACTGCAGGAATAGAATTTTCAGGATTGGAAATATATAACAATAAATCATCTGCATATAGTGATACTTTATGAATATCCCTGCAACGAATAATACCAGTAATATTGGGTGCTTCTCTGATAGCAATTGCCAAAGGTTCTAAAGCTAAGTTAAATAATAAAGGGCTAAGGGGGCACCCTTGCCTGGTGCCCCGAAATAATCGAAAATATGGCGATCTTTGGGTATTAGTAAAAACCAAGGCAACTGGGGAATTATAAAGAAGTTTAATCCAAGATATAAATATCGGACTAAAATTAAATTTTTCAAGAACTGTAAATAAATAAGGCCATTCTACTCTATTGAAGGCCTTCTCAGCATCTCCTCTTTGGAGACCGTGGAGGACTACGTCATTCCTGGAATTGCATAATTGGTAAAGACTGAGCAAAATCTATAGCTTCTTTAGGATTATCAAAGAACTTTGGTTGATATCCATCTTGAAAAATCTTCAGTACCGCAGGGTATCTAAATGTTGCCTTATATCCTTTTTTCCACAAGAATTCTTTCACAGAATTAAATTCACGTCGTTGAAGCATAATTTCCTGACTCAAATCCGGATAGAAGAAAACACGATTACTCTGAACCATCAAAGGAGATTTGTTTTGCTGTGCATTTCTAATAGCCGTACGTAAAATAGTCTCTCTATCACAGTAATTTAAACAGCGAACCAGAACAGGTCTTGGATTCTGTCCTGAAAAAGGTCTCCTTCTCAAAGCTCTATGAGCCCGTTCCAATATTAAACCTTCAGGAAACTTATCTTGTCCCAACACTTGTGGAATCCATTCAGTGAAAAATTTTCTTGGATCTGGCCCTTCTATGCCTTCTGGTAAGCCGACAATTTTCACATTATTCCGTCTGGATTGGTTCTCCAAATAATCAACCTTTTTTGCTAAATTTTTATTCTGAATCTGTAACGTTTCAATTGTTTTATTCACATCTTGTAATTGATCTTGTACATCAGATAATCCTTGATCACACATCTCAAGTCTTTCAATAGTTTCGACTTTAAAAGCTCCATAATCGGCCATCTGTTGAGTATTGACATCCACCAATGCATTAATCTTAGAAGTAAAATTATTCATAGAATCACCTAAATGCATCATTGAAGAAAATATCTTATGTTCAAGACTCTTGAAAAGTATATCAACATCAGTAGATCCAGACATGGTGGGATCCTGCTGTTCTTGTGGAATCAGAGGACCTTCTATCCCTTCTTTTAATTTAGTAGCTTTTCTTGCAGTTTGACTCCGTGTAAGAGCCCCTGCCACAGACCCCCCAGAAGTATCAGGAGGGTGATGATCAGGGTTATCTTTGATCCAAACCTCCTTTAAAAGCTTCGTTACATCAGTATCTGGAAGAGCTGTTATAACTGGTGGTGTAGCAGTCAAATAACAACTCTTTAACTCTCCAACTGGTGGCGCCCCAGCTAATTCAGCTGTCAAAGTCTCAGTAGACGTTGTTTGAAATACTGGCACCCGGCCAGCCCTTTGTTCTAAAGGCAGCTGAAAACGACCTTCAGAAAGACTTACGGAATCAGAACGGAGCTCCAAGGCCGAATTCTTCGCTTGTTTTCCTGGATCCGTTTCACGCTGAGTCGTGGCTTTTTGTAAACAAGCAGGCTCAGATAATTTCGGAAAATATAATTTTTTAACAATCTGTTGATGTTTCCTTTTACTTTTTTTTAACAAATGTACCATTAGGTATTAATTCAACATCTCATACTATTTATAAACTTTTTTTAAAAGTTTTAACGGGCACTTAAAGACAAAACAATAAGTTAGAGCCAGGAGAGGACTGGAAGGCACGTCTGTTCCTTGCGCCATCTTGCCACGCCCCCCAAATATTGTTATTTCTGATCAGGCTCCTGTGTTTCTATTTTTAAGTGTTCCTGGTCTTCCTCTAATAAACAGATGTTGGAGTCACGGTTCAGACATTGATGTAACGGTGCAAATTTACTCTCTGATAAGGTATTTTGAAAGTTTTTGAAAGAACAAATTACTCTCTTTTTTTGAAAAAAAATACCATGGAAGATAGTTCTAGTCTTATTGTATGGTTCATTTTTAAGGCTTTTACTAGGAGACAAAGTATCTCTTATACTGCGAGCATTAGCAAAAGGGCTAAGCAAGAGAAAACTGACCTTAGGCTTTTCAGGTGGATTCTCCACTAAGAATGTGCCTGAAGAAGCCAAAGCAGCCCTTTAAAATGCAGTTCAGGTGGCAGCGTTGAAAGCGCAGCGCTGGCCACCTGAAAGGACAGCTGCGCCGGGATGCGCATCTGAGCGCATACCAGCTCGTGTCCCTTGGGCTGTCAATTCAGAATGGCTGGCTGTCAGCTGGGACAGCCAGCGCAGGCTATCAGGGCAGGGACATCCCTCACGGGGGAGGAGGCTGGAGTGGCCGGCGGGGGGGTACAGGGGCTGGAGCGGCTGGTAGGAGAGGAGACTGGAGCAGCCGGCAGGGGAGGAAGCTGGAGCACTGGCTGGGGAGAAGGAGGCTGGAGTGGCCGACGGGGGAGAAGGAGGCTGGAGCACCGGCAGGGGAGAAGGAGGTGCTCGAGTCAGGTACTGGCATTGTTTTGGCCAGCCCCCTTCTTCCCCTCTTGTTGCTCCAGCCCCCTTCTCCCTGCTGGCCACTCCAGCCCCCCCCCCCACCTTTTGCCGGCTGCAGCCTCGTGACTGGGGAGAGAGCGGGGAAGTGGGATCAGTGTGGGGACTGGGAGAGGAGCTGTCAGGCACTGGCCAGCTGACTGCATTCAGATGGCTGGGGAGGCCACTGTGCTGCAGGGATTATCCCTCTCGGAGGAGGATTACCAAGCTCGCCTTGCAGGCGCCTCCTTCACATTCACGTTTGCCAAAATATGCAGCTTTACAACCGAGGCAATTGGCTACCTGAAAATGCCTTTTGTTAACCAACTGAAACAATTAGATCAAAAGCATGCTCTGTGTAAGTGGAGTATTGAAATTAAACCCAAATATGACTTTCTTTATCATACCCAATTGAAACCCAGCTTTTAAAGGCAAAAAGTCAATTTTATATCCATGGAGATAAATATCTTCCATTGTTTAAAAAAAGTCTCCAAAAGTAACCCTGGTGATTATAGGCTGGTAAGCCTGACTAAGAGATCGGATCTACAATTCTTTCGATAGCCAGGGTCTGACTAGGGATAGTCAACATGGCTTTGTGTGTGTAGGTCATGTTTAACTAACCTCACAGAGATTTTTGAGGAGGTTACCAGGAAAGTTAATGAAGGAAAGGCTGTGTATGTTGTCTACATGGACTTTAGTAAGGCCTTTGACAAGGTCCCACATGGGAGGTTAGTCAGGAAGGTTCAGGCACTAGGTATTCATGGTGAAGTCGTGAACTGGATTCGACATTACCTGGACAGGAGAAGCCAGAGAGTAGTGGTGGATGATGCTTCTCAGACTGGAGGCCTGTGACTAGAGGTCCCTCAGGGATTGGTGCTGGGACCATTGTTTTTTGTCATCTATATCAATGATCTGGATGATAATGTGGTAAAATGGATCAGCAAGTTTGTAGTTGACCCTAAGATTGGAGACGTTGTGGACAGTGAAGAAGGTTTTCAAAGGTTGCAGAGGGATCTGGACCAGATAGAAAAATGGGCTGGAAAATGGCAGATGGAGTTTAATGCAGACAAGGGTGAGGTGTTGTATTTTGGAAGGACAAACCAAGAAAGGATGTACACGGTGAATGGTCGGGCACTGAGGAGTGGGGTAGAACAGAGGGATCTGGAAATACAGATACATAATTCCCTGAAAGTGGTGTAACAGGTGGACAGGGTTGTAAGGAGAGCTTTTGGCATCTTGGCCTTTATAGATCAAAGTATCAAGTACAAGAGTTGGGATGTTATGGGGAAGTTTTACAGGGTTGTAGTTATGGGTGATTTCAACTTCCCTAATATTGACTGGCACCTCCTGACTGCAAGAGGAATAGACAGGGCTGTATTTGTCAGGTGTGTTCAAGAAGGATTCCTGACCCGTCCATTTCAAATTAAGAATATTCTTATAAGATGAATAATCTCCTTCACTCACCGGTAATACTTTGCTTTTTTCCCAATTAACTTTATATCCAGAAAGACATCGATATTGCATCAGACACTCCTTCAAATATAAAAGTGACTGAACTGGATTTGTTAGATACTCCAATACACCATCAGCAAATAAATTAACGTTATCCTCCTTGTCTAAAACTTTCATACCTTGTATCTGTGTATTTTGTCTTATCAATTGTGCCAAAGGTTCAATCACTAACGCAAACAAAGCTGGTGATAAAGGACAACCTTGACGAGTAGATCGAGTCAATTTAAATGGTTCCAAAATCAAACCATTCATCAGTATTCTAGCTACTGGTTTACTCTATAAAGCCTTAATCCAACCAATAAAAAAAAAGACCAAACTTGAATTTCTCCAGAACTTTAGATGCTGAAAAAGCATTTGATAGAGTTGAGTGGAATTTTCTGTTCAAAGTTCTGGAGAAATTCAAGTTTGGTCTTTTTTTTATTGGTTGGATTAAGAATAGATATGCCTCAGATAATATTTTACGTGAGATTAGTTTGATTAATAGATTTCGACAATCTTCAGACCATCCGATGGTAATATCTTTAGATGTCGAAAAAGCGTTTGATAGAGTTGAATGGAATTTTCTGTTCAAAGATATCACCATCGGGTGGTCTGAAGATTGTCAAAATCTATTAATCAAACTAATCACATGTAAAATATTATCTGAGGCATATCTATTCTTTATAAAACCTGTTTGATCCATATGAATCAACTTAGGTAAAAATTTAGCCAATCTATTCACTAATATTTTAGCTATTATTTTATAATCTACATTTAACAATGAAATTGGTCCATATGAAGATACTTTCAAAGGATCTCTATCTTTTTTTGGGATTACTGTAATTAAAGCACTAGAACAAGACTCAGGTAATTCATAGTGTTCTCAACTTGACGTAATACATCCCCAAACACTGTAGATAAATCATCATAAAAGATTTTATAAAATTCAACCGAAAATCCATCATCACCAGGCGATTTACCGTTCGGCATTTCCATCAAAGCCATTTTAATTTCCGAATCAGTAAATGGTTCCTCTAACTCCTGTGTATCTACATCCTCTAATGTCAGTAAATTCAACTGTGATAAAAAAAAATAAATCGATCCAATTTCTTGTTTTCCATCAGATGTATATAACTTTTTATAAAATGAACAAAATTCATCATTAATCTCACAAGGTTTATAAGTGATAAGCTAATTCCATCTAATAGTGTTAATAGTCCTCGAAACCTGTTCTTTCTTTAATTGCCATGCCAATACCTTATGTGCTTTCTCTCCCCATTCATAATATCGTTGTTTAGTCCTATTAATCATACACTCAAATTGATAAGATTGTAGAATATTATATTCCAGTTTCAACCTAGAAAATTCTATTTTCTGATCTTCTGTAGCATCTTTCTTTTCTAACTCACCAATCCATTTCTCTAATTCAAGACCACAATGTCCTGAGCTTCAGCAGAGCTATGGAAAAGGATAAAAGCAGGCAAAATGGGGAAATGCTTCACTGGGGAAGGGCTAATTATGAAGGGACGAGGCAGGAACGAGTGAGAGTAAATTGGAAACAGATGTTCAAGGGTAAAAGCACAGAAGTAACGTGGAGGAAGTTTAGGGGCCAATTGTGCTGGGTTCAGGAGAGGTTTGTCCCACTGGGACATGGAAAAGATGGTAGGAAAAGGAAACCGTGGCTGACGAAGCAGGTGAGGCAACTAGTCAAGAGGAAGAAGGAAACACGTTAGATACAGGAAACAGGAAGGGCTCATAAGTATATGGTAGCCAGGACGGAGCATAAGAAAGGACAGGAGAGCTCGAAATGGGGATGTAGGATTAAGGAGAACCCCCCCAAGATGTTCTATGTTTATGTGAAGAACAGAATGATGACGAGAATGAAGGTGGGGCTGCTAAAGGATAAAGGAGGCAACATGTGCCTGGAGGTGGGGTAGGTTGGGGAGGTCCTAAAGGAATACTTTGCTTCAGAAATCACAAGAGGACCTTGATCAGGGTGAGGTGGGAATTGAACAGGCCTGAGTGCTGGACAATGTGGAGATTAAGGATGAGGAAGTGTTGGATCTTCTTAATAACATTAAGATTGATAAGACCCTGGGCCCAATGCGATCTACCCCAGGCTGCAGTGGGAAGGGAGAGATGAGATAGCTGGTACAGTGGCTATAATCTTTGAATCCTCTTTGGCCGCGGGGAGGTGCCGGAGGATTGGAGAACGGCAAATGTAGTCCCCTTGTTTAAAAAAGGTAATAAGGAGAATCCTTGGAATTATAGACCGGTGAGTCTTACGTCAGTGGTGTGTAAACTATTGGAAAGGATCCTTTAGGATGGATCTATGAGTATTTGGGGAAGTCCAGTGTACTCAAAGATAGTCAGCAGGGCTTTGTGAAGGGAAGGACGTGCCTCACGAACCTAATTGAGTATTTTGAGGAGGTAACAAAAGAAATTGATGCGGGTTGGGCAGTAGATGTGGTTGACATGGATTTTAGTAAGGTATTTGACAAGAGACCATGAGCTACACCTACAACAGATCACAATAAACCGCCCAACACCTGTTTCCCAGGGCAGGAGAACATCAGAGGATGTGTGTACAAAGTGAAGGTAGGGAAGTTTTGGGGAGATGTCTTTTACACAGAGAGTTGTGGAGGCCTGGAATGCCTTGCCAGGGGTGGTGCTGGAGGCTGGAACATTAGGGGCATTTGAGCGATTCTTAAACAGGCTCATGGATGGAAGATAAATAGAGAGTTATGGTGTAGCGTGGGTTAAATTTTAAATTTAGACATGGAGCACGGTAACAGGCCTTTTTGGCCCGCGAGCCCGCGCTGCCCAATTATACCCCATTGACCTACAACCCCCTGTAAATTTTTAACGGTTGGAGGAAACCGGAGCCCCCGGGGAAATCCCACGCGGTCACGTGGAGAAGGTACAGACAGCGCGGGATTCGAACCCGGTCCCGATCACTGGTGCTGTAATGGTGTTGTGTTAACCACACTGCCCTTCTTTTTAAGGAATATATGGGTTGGCACAACATCGAGACAGAAGGGCCTGAACTGGGCTCTTGTGTTCTATAAACACAGGCAGCTCTGGCCTATTGGCAGGGTCTCAGTCCAGCCCCTCCTGCAACCAGGTCTCACTAATGGCAAAGGTCATCGTTCCACGTGCAGATCCACACTCTCAGCTTGTCAGCCTTTCTGACATTCCTCCTTGCATTGAAATGGGCACGACGCAGAACATTATTCCCACCAGACACAACTTTCTATTTCTGTCTTTGTCTGCAGACTCAACAACACTGCTCCACAGCCCACTGGTTACCACCTGCCTGAATTCCCAGTTTCATCTCGTGGAGAGGAAGGTGAGAACACCAAGCCTGTCAAATGAATCACAGCTTATCTGAAATTGTCACATAGTTTCCTTACACACACACCGTCTCTCACTCGGTCCTCACACCATCTCTCACACGATCCTCACATGGTCCACACACTGTCCCACACACATTTGACCCCCTCTCCCCATCTGACCCCCTCTCCCTCCATTTGACCCCCTCTCCCCCTATCTGACCCCCTCCCCCACATCTGTCCTCCCTCCATTTGATCCCCTCGCTCCTATCTGACCCCCTCTCCCCATCTCCCCTCTCCCTCCATTTTACCCCCCTTTCCCCTATCTGACCCCTCTCCCCATCTGAACCCATCCCCCCTGACTGACCCCCTCTCCCTTCAATCTGACCCCATCTCCCCCCTATCTGACCCCCTCTCCCTTATCTGACCCCCCTCTCCCCATTTGAACCCCTCCCCCCCCGAATGTCCCCCTCACCACTCAATCTGACCCCTCTCCCCCCCATCTGACCGCCTCTCCCTCTGTCTGCCGTCCAACACCCGTACTCACTTGAGGTGTCTGCTGCCAGCAAGGTGATCGTGATCTCCCACCAATTCAGCCAGAGCACAGGTACAACTCTCAGCTAGACCTACCCCGGGATTGGATGTACCAGTAACCATGGAACCCAGTGTTGTCATAGCAAAGAGTTTAAGGGATTTATATATAATAATCACACAGGTAACATAATCATTTGTTTCAGGATCACAAAAACTCACATGAAGTACAAAGAAAATACAAAATCCAAGAGACAGGTTCATCTGTTGCAGCCAACAATGTCCCAACACAGCCCCAACGCTGACCCAACACAGCACCAACGCTGTCCGAACACTGACCCAACACAGCACCAACGCTGCTCCAACACTGCCCCAACGCTGTCGCAACACAAAAACAATACGGTCCCAACACAGTCCCAACACAGCCCCAACACAGCCCCAACACTGGCCCAACACTGTCCCAACACTGCCCCAACACTGTCCGAACACAGCCCCAACACAGCCCCAACACTGGCCCAACACTGGCCCAACACTGTCCAAACACTGTCCCAACACTGTCCCAACACAGCACCAACACTGTCCCAAAACTGTCCCAACACAGCACCAATGCTGTCCCAACACTGTCCCAACACTGTCCCAACACTGTCCCAACACAGCCCAAACACAGCACCAACACAGCACCAACACAGCACCAACACAGCACCAACACAGCACCAACACAGCACCAACACAGCACCAACGCTGCACAAATGCTGCACCAACACTGTCCCAACACTGCCCCAACACTGCCCCAACACTGCCCCAACACTGCCCCAACACTGCCCCAACACTGTCCCAACACTGTCCCAACATTGTCCCAACGCTGTCCCAACGCTGCCCCAACACTGCCCCAACACTGTCCCAACACAGCTCCAACACTGTCCGAACACTCTCCCACACTGTCCCAACACAGCCCAACACAGAACCAACACAGCACCAACACTGTCTCAACACTGTCCCAACACTGTCTCAACACTGTCCCAACACTGCCCCAACACTGCCCCAACACTGCCCCAACACTGTCCCAACACTGTCCCAACATTGTCCCAACGCTGTCCCAACGCTGCCCCAACACTGTCCCAACACTGTCCCAACACAGCTCCAACACTGTCCGAACACTCTCCCACACTGTCCCAACACAGCCCAACACAGAACCAACACAGCACCAACACTGTCTCAACACTGTCCCAACACTGTCTCAACACTGTCCCAACACTGTCCCAACGCTGCCCCAACACTGTCCCAACACTGCCCCAACACAGCACCAACACTGTCCCAACACAGCCCCAACGCTGCCCCAACACTGTCCCAACGCTGCCCCAACACTGCCCCAACATAGCACCAACACAGCACCAACACTGTCCCAACACAGCCCGAACGCTGCCCCAACACTGTCCCAACGAAGCCCCAACGCTGCCGCAACACTCTCCCAACACAGCACCAACACAGCACCAACGCTGCCCCAACACAGCACCAACGCTGCCCCAACACAGCCCCAACGCTATCCCAACACTGTCCCAACACTGTCCCAACACTGACCCAACGCTGTCCCAACGCTGTCACAACGCTGCCCCAACACTGTCCCAACACTGCCCCAACACTGTCCCAATACTGTCCCAACACTGTCCCAACACAGCCCGAACGCTGCCCCAACACTGTCCCAACGAAGCCCCAACGCTGCCGCAACACTCTCCCAACACAGCACCAACACAGCACCAACGCTGCCCCAACACAGCACCAACGCTGCCCCAACACAGCCCCAACGCTATCCCAACACAGCCCCAACGCTATCCCAACACTGTCCCAACACTGTCCCAACACTGACCCAACGCTGTCCCAACATTGTCCCAACACAGCACCAACGCTGCCCCAACACAGCCCCAACGCTATCCCAACACTGTCCCAACACTGTCCCAACACTGACCCAACGCTGTCCCAACGCTGTCCCAACGCTGCCCCAACACTGTCCCAACACTGCCCCAACACTGTCCCAATACTGTCCCAACACTGTCCCAACACTGTCCCAACACTGTCCTAACACTGCCCCAACACTGTCCCAACACTGTCCCAACACTGCCCCAACACTGACCCAACACTGACCCAACACTGTCCCAACACAGCCCCAAAACTGTCCCAAAACTGTCCCAACACTTTCCCAACACTGTCCCAACATTGTCCCAACACAGCCCCAACACCGTCCCAACACCGTCCCAACACCGTCCCAACACCGTCCCAACACCACCCCAACACCGTCCCAACACTGTCCCAACACAGCCCCAACACTGCCCCAACACAGCCCCAACACTGTCCCAACACTGTCGCAACACTGTCCCAACACTGTCCCAACACAGCCCCAACACTGCCCCAACACTGTCCCAACACTGTCCCAACACTGCCCCAACACTGCCCCAACACTGTCCCAACACTGCCCCAACACTGCCCCAACACTGCCCCAACACTGTCCCAACACTGCCCCATCACAGCCCCAACACTGTCCCAACACTGTCCCATCACAGCCCCAACACTGTCCCAACACTGCCCCAACACTGTCCCAACACGGTCCCAACACTGTCCCAACACAGCCCCAACACTGTCCCAACACTGTCCCAACACTGCCCCAACACTGCCCCAACACTGCCCCAACACTGTCCCAACACTGCCCCAACACTGTCCCAACACTGCCCCAACACTGTCCCAACACTGCCCCAACACTGCCCCAACACTGTCCCAACACTGTCGCAACACTGTCCCAACACTGTCCCAACACAGCCCCAACACTGTCCCAACACTGTCCCAACACTGCCCCAACACTGCCCCAACACTGTCCCAACACTGTCCCAACACTGTCCCAACACTGCCCCAACACTGTCCCAACACAGCCCCAACACTGTCCCAACACTGTCCCAACACTGTCCCAACGCAGAACCAATGCTGCTTCAACACAAAACCAACACAGAACCAACACTGCCCTCACTCACAAGAGAGGATACAAATAACCTCCCAAGGATGTTGGGAAACATAGAGACTAATGCAAGGGAGGAACTGAAAGAAATCAGTATCTCTAAGGACATGGTCTTGGGGAAATTGAAGGGATTGAAGGCCGATAAATCCCAAGGGCCTGATAATCTACATCCTAGGGTACTCAAGGAAGTGGCCATTCAGATAGCAGATGCTTTAAGAATTATTTTCCAGAACTCGATAGACTCAGGATCAGTACCCATGGATTGGAGGGTAGCTAATGTTACCCCACTATTTAAAAAGGGGGGTAGAGAAAAAGCGGGGAATTATCGGCCGGTGAGCCTTACATCAGTAGTGGGCAAAATGATGGAATCCATTATTAAGGATGTAATAGCGGAGCATATGACTAGCAGAGAAGGGATCGGACGGAGTCAACATGGATTTACAAAAGTTAAATCGTGCTTGACAAATCTATTGGAATTCTTTGAGATGGTGACAGGTAAAATAGATGGGGGAGAGCCAGTGGATGTGGTGTACCTGGACTTCCAAAAGGCCTTCGATAAGGTCCCGCATAAACGACTTGCTTCCAAAATCAAGGCTCATGGGATTGGGGGCAAAGTATTGATGTGGATTGAGAACTGGCTGGCAGGTAGAAGACAGAGAGTTGGGATAAATGGCTCGTTTTCTGAGTGGCAGGCGGTGACCAGTGGGGTGCCACAGGGATCTGTACTGGGACCCCAGCTGTTCACAATTTACATTAATGATCTGGATGAGGGGATTGGATGTAATATCTCCAAATTTGCAGATGACACTAAGCTAGGAGGGGTTGTGTGCATGGAAGAGGGGGTCAGGAAGCTCCAGTGTGATTTGGATAAATTGAGGGACTGGGCAGATACATGGCAAAGCACTACAATGTGGATCAATGTGAGGTTATCCACTTTGGTCATACAAACCGGAGGGCAGATTACTATTTGAATGGCAATAGATTAAGAGATGGGGAAGTACAGAGAGACCTAGGGGTACTTGTACACCAGTCTCTGAAGGCGAGCATGCAGGTACAGCAGGCGGTTAAAAAGGCAAATGGTATGTTGGCCTTCATATCAAGAGGGTTTGAGTATAGGAGCAAAGATACCTTACTGCAGCTGTACAGGGCCTTGGTGAGACCACACCTGGAGTATTGTGTGCAGTTTTGGTCACCTTATCTAAGGAAGGATGTTCTTGCAATGGAGGGAGTGCAGAGGCGATTCACCAGGCTGATACCTGGAATGGCAGAAATGACTTAGGAGGAAAGATTGCGCAAATTGGGATTGTACTCGCTGGAGTTTAGAAGATTGAGAGGGGATCTCATACAGGCATAAAATTCTGGCAGGACTGGACAGAATGGATGCAGATGTGATGTTTCCAAGGATGGGAAAATCCAGAACCCGGGAAATTTTTAGATACCTTAAAAAAAACCTTCCCCTCCCTCCCAACCCTTCAGCCAGCTCCCTTAAGGGGAGCCAAAGACAAAAACAATTTCCAAATTCATATAGTCCAAATAAGAAGACCACATATTAACAAAGAAGAAATAATGATCATACCAGTTACATGTAATTTTTTCCAACAGAATACAAGCTCTTAATCCATTGTATTATATTAACCTCCACATTATCTTTCCAAGTACTCGCTACACATTTTCATGATACAGATAACACTAGACATACAAATGCAATTTGAAATTTATACAACCCCAATCCCTTCAAAGAAACCATATAACCGAACAAAAAAATTGATGGGTCTAATGGTAATTTAATCTTAAATAATTTTTCCAAGATCAATCTGATTCCTTCCCAAAATAGTTGTACTTTAACACAAGACCAAACAGCATATAAAAAAGTTCCAGTACATACCCCACATCGAAAACAAGAGTCCGAATTACTAAAACCATATTTTTTAAATTTCTCTGAAGTCAAATATAACTGATGTAAAAAATTATAATTAACCATTCCATATCTTACATTCATCAATTTGGTTACACTATCAGAACACATAACCTCCCAATTGTCTTCAGGAAAAATATAAGTTAAATCACTTTCCCCATTCCGGTTTATCCTGTAACAATTGATACATATCTGAAATATAACCTTTCTTTGGAATAGAGGAAATGAAAGACATAAGGGAAGCAGGGGCAGTGACAGAGAGGAGTTACAGGGAGACAGTCACCCCTAGAAGGCAGGAGTCAGGGAATTGGGTGACTGTGAGGAAAGGAGGGAGAGCGCCAGTGCAGAGTACCCCTGTGGAAGTGTCCCTCAGCAACATGTATTCGGCTTTGGATACTGTTGGGGGGAACAGCCTATCAGGGACGAGTCGTGGGGGTCAGGTATCTGGCACAGGGGCTGCCCCTGAGGTTCAGAAGGGAAAGGATAAGAATAGGATACTTGTAGTTGGGGACTCATTAGTCAGAGGGACAGATAGAAGGTTTGTGGGACGAGATCGGGGATCCAGGTTGGTCTGTTGCCTCCCTGGTGCCAGGGTCAGGGATATCTCTGATCGAGTACATAGCATTCTGCAAGGGAAAGGAGAACAGCCAGAAGTCGTGGTCCATGTGGGGACCAATGACTTAGTTAGAAGCGGGGATGAGGTCCTGAAACAGGATTATGTGGAATTAGGTAGGAAGTTCAAAAACAGGACCTCCAAGGTAGTAATCTCTGGATTGCTGCCCGTGCCACGAGCTCGTGAGGGTAGAAATAGGAGGATGTGGAGGATGAATGCGTGGCTAAAGAGATGGTGCAGGGGGCAAGGGATAAGATTTCTGGATCATTGGGATCTCTTCTGGGGAAGGTCGGACCTGTACAAGAGGGACGGACTCCATTTGAACTGGAGGGGGACCAATGTGCTGGCAAGTAGATTTGCTAGAGCTGTGGGGGAAGATTTAAACTAGTTTGGCAGGGAGGTGGGGAACAGAGTGTGAGAGCAGTGCCCAGGGAGTATGGCCACCTAGCTAGGAATAAAAAAGATAAGAAAGGTAGGATGGAGATTAGGGTAGAAGGTAAAAAAGAGAATATATGTGAGGGTCATTCTCTGAGATGCATATATTTTAATGCAAGAAGCATAGTGAACAAGGTAGATGAGCTGAGAGCATGGATAGATACTTGGGGTCACGATATTGTGGCAATTAGTGAGACCTGGCTACAGGAGGGGCAGGACTGGCAACTTAATGTTCCGGGATACATTTGTTTTAGATGTGATAGATGAGGGGGTAAAAAAGGAGGAGGAGTTGCTCTGCTTGTTAGGGAGGACATTACTGCCGTGAGGTGGCAAGATGGTATGGAGGGAGCGACCAGTGAGGCTGTTTGGGTGGAATTGAGGGGTGGAGGAGGCAAGAGGGTGCTAATAGGGGTGTATTACAGACCACCAAATGGGTCAAGGGAATTAGAGGAACAAATTTGTAGGGAGATAATGTATATGTGTGAAAATCATAGGGTAGTGATCATGGGAGATTTTAACTTCCCACACATGATTGGGATACCCATACGGTTAGAGGGCTGGATGGGCTGGAGTTCGTTAAATGTGTTCAGGATTGTTTTCTAAATCAGTTAGTAGAAGAACCGACTCGGGATGGTGTAATACTGGATCTCCTGTTAAGGAACGAGCTAGGTCAGGTAGCGGACATTAATGTTGGAGAACCAATTGGGTCTAGTGATCATAATTCTGTTAGTTTTAGGGAAGAGCAAGGAGAGGCCTAAAGTTGAGGTTCTGGATTGGAAAAGAGCAAATTTCGAAGGAATAAGAAGGGATTTGGGGAGTATTGAGTGGGACAGGATATTTTCAGGTAAGGATGTAAATGAAAAATGGAGGATATTCAAAAAAGAAATTTTGAGGGTACAGAGTAGTTATGTCCCAGTCTGGATCAAGGGAAAGGCTGGAAGTCATAGGGAGGCTTGGTTTTCGAGGAATATTGGAAATTTGGTTACGAGAAAAAGGGAGGTGTACAAGAGGTATAAAGAGCAGGGAGCTGAGAAGTTGAAGGAGGACTACAAGGAGTGAAGAAGGAATCTTAAGAAAGAAATTAGAAAGGCCAAAAAAAGGCATGATGAGGCTTTGGCAGACAGAGTAAAAATAAATCCAAAGGGTTTCTATATGTACATTAAAAGTAAAAGATTAGTGAGAGATAAAATTGGACCCCTTGTAGATAGCGAGGGTAGGCTGAGTGAGAAGTCTGAGGAAATGGGGGAAATTTTGAATGATTTCTTTGCCTCGGTATTCACTAGGGAAAAAAATGTTGAAACAGTTGAGGTAAAGAAAAATAGTGGGGAGGTCATGAAGCATATAAGGATAACCGAGGAGGTAGTGATGGCTGTGTTAAAAAAGATAAAGGTGGATAAATCTCCCGGACCGGACAAAATATTCCCTAGGACACTCAGGGAGGCTAGTGGACAGTTAGTGGGGCCATTAACAGAGATATTTAGGATGTCACTGGCCACGGGGGTGGTACCAAAGGATTGGAGGGTGGCGCATGTGGTTCCTCTGTTTAAGAAAGGGTCCAAATGAAAACCTGGGAATTATAGGCCTGTACGTGTGACGTCTGTGGTGGGCAAGTTGATGGAAAGTGTTCTGAGGGATGCAATTTACAAATTTTTGGAGGTACAGGGATTGTTAGGGAGTAATCAGCGTGGTTTTTTCAGGGGTAGATCATGCTTGACAAACCTGATTGAGTTCTTTGAGGGGGTTACAAAAAAGGTTGATGAAGGGAAAGCTATGGATGTTGTCTATTTAGACTTTAGTAAAGCTTTTGACAAAGTTCCCCATGGGAGGTTAGGAAAAAAGGTGGAGGCATTAGGTATAAATAAGGAGGTAGTGAAATGGATTCAGCAGTGGTTGGATGGGAAGTGTCAGAGAGTAGCGGTAGAAAATTGTTTGTCCAATTGGAGGCCGGTGACTAGTGGAGTTCCTCAGGGTTCGGTCCTCGGTCCACTATTATTTGTTATATATATTAACGATCTGAATGTAGGGGTGGAGAATTGGATAAGCAAGTTTGTGGATGACACAAAGATTGGTGGTGTTGTGGACAGTGAGGTAGATTACCGTAGATTAAAAGGTGATTTAGGAAGGCTGGAGGTGTGGGCTGAGAAATGGCTGATGGAATTTAATACAGATAAATGTGAGGTGCTACATTTTGGAAAGGCAAATTTAAATAGGTCATATACATTGAATGGAATACAATTGAGGAGTGCAGAGCAACAAAGGGATTTAGGAGTTATGGTAAATAGTACCCTCAAGGCTGATACTCAGGTAGATGGTGTGGCGAAGAAGGCATTTGGAATGTTGGCCTTCATAAATCGGAGTATTGAATTCAAGAATAGGGAGGTTATGATGAAATTGTACAAGGCATTGGCGAGGCCAAATTTGGAGTACTGTGTACAGTTTTGGTCACCAAATTATAGGAAAGATATAAACAAAATGGAGAGTCCAGAGAAGGTTCACGAGAATGTTGACAGGATTTCAGGGTCTGAGTTACAGGGAAAGGTTGTGCAGACTTGGGCTTTTTTCTCTGGAGCGTAGAAGATTGAGAGGGGACTTGATAGGGGTGTTTAAGATTTTAAAAGGGACAGACAGAGTAAATGTGGATAGGCTTTTTCAATTAAGAAAGGGGGAGATTCAAACTAGAGGACATGGTTTAAGATTGAAGGAGGAAAATTATAAGGGGAACATGAGGGGAAATTTCTTTACGCAGAGGGTGGTGGGGATGTGGAATGAGCTTCCGGCAGACGTGGTCGAGGCGGGATCATTGGTTACATTTGAGGAAAGACTGGATCGTTACATGGATAGGAGGGGACTAGAGGGGTATGGACCGGGTGCTGGTCAGTGGTACTAGCTACGGCATGGACTAGTAGGGCCGAACTGGCCTGTTCTGTGCTGTAAGTGGTTATATGGTTATGTGGTTATAATTTCGTCAACATAGGTAAATTCATCTCTTTACCATAATTCTCTTTTATCAAAGCTCTGAGTTGACAGTACACTAATGAAGAATTTACAGATATATCAAATTTCTCCCTCAATTGATTAAAGGAAAGAAACTCTCCTTCTTCTTTATACCCTTAGAATTTAAATGATTATTGAACATTGAAAAGGGAATAAGTTGTTTATAGTATAACAGAGTTTGAATTGATAGTTTACCCTTCAACCCTAAAACCATATTTCTTTTACCCCATATCTTTAACAAGTGCTTTAATACTGGCATATTACATTTCCACAATAAATTCATATTCCATTTAAATATGAACTAATGTACCTCAACTTCATAAATACAAACCATTTCCACCTTCACCCAACTTGGAGGTTGGTCCATATCCATCAATCTACTAACAAATTTCAACTGAGCTGCTTCATAATAATTTTCAAAATGAGGTAATTGAAGACCACCCAATGCATATTTCCATGTAAGTTTATGTAAAGCTACTCTTGCTAATTTTCCCCTTCCATAAAAATTCCCATACCACGTTATTCAAATCCTGAAATAAACTTTTTAAAGTAAACAAGGTATCAACTGAAACAAATATTGGATTCAAGGAAAAATATTCATTTTAATACAATTTACTCAACCAATTAACATTAATGGAAGATCTTTCCATTTAATCAAATCCATTTTAATCCTTTCTAATAAAGGAACATAATTTAATTTATATAAAGATTGGTAATCTGTATTTACTGTTACTCCCAAATATTTAATTCTGTCTGACCATTCCAATTTTATCATATTTTTATATTCCGAATAATCTCCTTCCCCACCTGGTAATATTTCACTCTTATCCCAATTTACCTTATATCCAGATAACTCCCCAAATTTCAGCAAGCAATCTTGCAACTATTTCAAAGACTGCTCCAGTTCTGTCAAATAGACCAACACATCATATGCAAATAAATTAATCTTATATTCATCATCTGCAATTCTCATCCCTTTAATCTTATCATTCTGTCATAGTGTCTGTGCTAACAGTTCAATAGCCAATGCAAACAAGGCTGGTGATAATGGACAACCTTGCCGAGTCGACCGCATTAATTTAAATGGTAAAGAAATTTGACCATTTGTCACCACCCTAGCAATTGGGTTTTTATATAAAGCTTTAACCCAACCAATAAAATAAGGGCCAAAATTAAATTTCTCTAACACCTTAAATACAAAATTCCATTCGACCCTATCAAAAGCTTTTTCCACATCCAGTGCAAACAGTGGTTGGGTTGCTGACTAGATGTATTGACTAATGTGATCAATCTAAGAATGTTATCAGACGCATTTCTATTCTTAATAAAACCTGTCTGGTCTACATGTATCAACTGAGGTAAATATTTAGCAAGTCTATTCACTAAACTTGTATCCCTTTTGCCACAACAATTCTTTAGCTGAATTAAATTCTCGGCGCCTTCTAATAATTTCTTGACTTAAATCTGCATAGAAGAACACTCCGTTATTTTGAACCATCATTGGAGCCTGGTTTTGCCGCGCCTTCTGCACCGCAACTCATAATATCATTTCTCTATCTTAATATTTCAAACAACGAATCAAAACTCCCCTCGATGGTTGACCTGGAAACGGTTTTTTCTTCAATGCTCTATGCGCTCGATCCAACTCCCGACCATCCAGAAAAAAATTCCTTGCCCAGTACCTCAGGAATCCATTTCTTAAAAAACTTTACTGGATCTGAATCTTCCATATCTTCTGGGAGACCTACTATTTTTACATTATTTCTTCGACCTTGATTCTCTAATGAGTCAATCTTCTTCAGTAATTCCTTCTTCTGAATCCCCCCAATCCACGAAAGAATCCTCCACTTTTTCCATTTTTTCTCTATTACGATCCACTTGGTTCTTACATTCAAAAAAAGCTTCTTCAATTTTTTTTAAATTATCCTGTACAATGTCCACTGTTTTTATACATCTACTAACATCACTTTTAATTACAATCATATCTTTCTTCATAGAAGTCATCTCCTTATACATATTGTTCATTGTTGTTTTCACTTCCATAAATCGTTGATTTATCTGAGTAGATATCTGCATTGACATGTTTTTCCATTTGATGAGCAATCCCTTCCAATATTGTAAACACAGAATCTAGTCCAGGTTCCATCACTTCCCCTTAGGCCAACCTTCTCTGGTCCCAGTCCCCATATATTCTTCCTGTGTTGATTCCAATAGCACTTGGCTCTCCTCCTCTTCTCACACAATGATTCCTCTTCCCGTGCGGCTGCGGGTCTGGATACACGTCGACAGCGTACCGACCTCATCAGCCTGCCGTCTTTTGGGTTCCCACACAGCCCACTCCTTCTCTAGTAAATCTCAAACTCACGACGCACCGCGCATGCCCGGAAGAGTCACTGACCGCACAGGTGAGTCCTCCGACACTATACTGCGTGCCCCCAGACCACCAAGCATTACTGCAGGCTCGCATGTTTGTCCCGCTCGGCCAATCTGCCCACACACCTGGGCTCATGGGGGCGCGAGTTAGGGCCGACGGAGCTCATCACAGAACCGATACCATCTTGTGGACGTATGATCGCAGCCGGTGTAATAGAGGTCCTTTGAGGCTTGGGAACTCCAGTCGACAACACCGTGGCTTCAACTTGGTAGGAAGGACTCAATTCTTCAACACTTTTATAGGGTAATTTCTTCTGTAGCTGAGTTTTTGATTTTTTTTTCACGTTTCAATCTTCCACTATTCCAAAGTCTGTGAATACTATTTTTAACAACTTTTACAGGTTTTTAAATTGGGTATTTATAAGTCTGACTGGGGAAAGGTGGAACTGCATGTCTTCCCTCTATGCCATCTTGCCATGCCCCCCCCCCTTCATGGTTCTTCGAAGAATGAGAACGCAAGCTCTTGGTCTGCATGGATATTACGATATATGACATCATAGTCACTATGGTAACACTACAAACAATTATTTTCCTTAAAGGGGCAGGCACAAAATTACTAGGAGCAAAAACACAATAATAGACATTAATGACTAATACATAATAATTACTATTACAGGATGAGATTAGAAATCAAAATGTTCTGCTTCTTGTAAATGACAGATTTTGGTAATAGGTCAATTTAAGTAACCAGTCTTGGTTTCAGTCTGCACTTGCGGGGTGAAAACTTTCTTTTTTTTTTGTATATTTTATTTATTGTTCAAAATAAGGCATACAATCAAATATTGTAGCAATATTAATATTTGGGAGAATTTATAAGGTTTAGAGTAGGTCACATACATACACACATTTTAAAACAGATCTTATTTGAAAGACTGAAGAATTCACATTGCAAGATCTCTGGAGAATGTAAGCACCTTTCACAAGTAGGTGTTAATTGAACTGACATAAAAAATGCTTGACCATTTTCTTGCTGGAGTCAGGCTGTCTATCAGTATCCTTTCTGCAAAGTGCTCACAGAAAGGTCAATTCTGGATTGTTTACCTAAGATAACAACTTGAGAAAAGAACTCCTGTTGTTTACTGGAGAAGGTGGGGTTTTTGCAAGACATGAGTCACATGCTCTCTTTGGAGTTTCAGTTGGAAGAGAGAGAGAGAGAGAGAGTTGAGTTAACAGCTCAGTCAGTCAGTTTGTGGGTCACTGACAAGTAACTGAAAAGTATAATCCAGGAAAAACTGTTTGAAACTGATGAAAGCAAGTTCCAGAGCAGTAGATGGCTGGAAGTGCTATCTGTCTGATGTTTCTCTTGAAATAGAGGAAGGAATGGAACTCTGAGCTAGCTTGAAGAAAGAGGTTACCATCTAGAAAACCCTAATGGGGAAAGTTTCATCCGCGAGACCCTGAGGTGACTAGTGGTTGTATCTCAGTTCTAGAAATCCTGGAGCAACAAATATCTCTCTCTACAAACCCTACAAGAACCTTCCTGAGCAGTAAACATTTATCTTTCAAGCACCAAGCCTGGTGAACTTTATACATGTTAAATTATGTCCTCAGTATGGTGATTGCCCGGCAACGAGAGAACTTGGAAGAAGAGTGAGATTGAACTGTGAACCAAAGAACTTTTCTTGAATTTACACACACATTACATACACGTGCGCTTAGAATTAGAAGGGGTTAATTTGGGTTAGTATAGAGTATAGTATAAGAATAGAGTTAAGTTAATGTTTGATTCTATTTTCATGTTTGAAGTTGATTAAAAATAACTTTTGTTTTGAAAGCCACTTGTCTTGGTGATTATCTATTGCTGCTGGGTTTTAGGGTCCTTTCGGCTCGTAATATTTTGTGGGGACTCGAACAGTCAATTGAACACGAGCTTTGTGGGTTATTACTCAATTGGTTGTTTTTTCCAAGCTAATTTAAAGCTTTAATGTGGAAAACACCTGCAAAACCAGGTCATGTAGTTGGTCAGGGCAAAGTTGCACCTATTCTAGCGAAAGTGAATGCAATTTCTGAGTTTCCTATTCCCAATAGTGAGAAGGTTTTTAGTATTATAGGAAGTTTTGCAGAAATTTTGCTGAGGTTGCTCTTCCTTTAACCAACCTTCTGAAGAAAGGGGAGAAATTTGTGTGGACGAAATGGTGTCAGACAGTTTTAGAAAATTTAAAGGATATCCTGTGTTAAAATCTCCTGACTTTGATAAACCTTTTTCTGTAGCAGTGGACACCAGTGAGGGAGCAGCAGGGTCAGTTTTATTGCAAAAACAATGAAATTGACCATCCAAGTTGCGGACTTTTCAAAGAAATTCAATGTTCATCAAAGGAACTATTTCACTTTTGAGAAAGAATTATTGGCAATTGTGTTATCTTTGCAGAATTTTGATGTGTATCTCAGTATATCTCAAGAACCAATTATGGTATCTACTGACCTCAATCCTCTGGTGTTTTGGAATAAAATGAAGAATAAGAACAGAAGATTGTTAAACTGGAGTTTGATATGACAAGAATATAATTTGCAAATTATTCATATCAGAGGTTTAAATAATATAATAGCGGTCTGTCTATCAAGATGTTAAATTTTATCTTGTATAAAATGCTGTCAACATTGTTACTTTATTATGACACGTTTATATATTGTGAATTGCTATAATTTTAGAGGTTTTAAAGATGCAAGGATCGACAACGAGATAGACAACAGACTCGCCAAGGCAAATAGCGCCTTTGGAAGACTACACAAAAGAGTCTGGAAAAACAACCAACTGAAAAACATCACAAAGATAAGCGTATACAGAGCCGTTGTCATACCCACACTCCTGTTCGGCTCCGAATCATGGGTCCTCTACCGGCATCACCTACGGCTCCTAGAACGCTTCCAACAGCGTTGTCTCCGCTCCATCCTCAACATTCATTGGAGCGCCTTCATCCCTAACGTCGAAGTACTCAAGATGGCAGAGGCCGACAGCATCGAGTCCACGCTGCTGAAGATCCAGAAAGGGAGGTGCAACAATATTAATATTTGGGAGAATTTATAAGATTTAGAGGAGGTCACAATACATACACACATTTTAAAACAGATCTTATTTGAAAGACTGAAGAATTCACCTTGCAAGATCTCAGGAGAATGATTGAACTGACCTCATAAAATGCTTGACCATTGTCTTGCTGGAGTCTATCAGTACCCTTTCTGCAAAGTGCTCACAGAAAGGTCAATTCTGGATTGTTTACCCTAAGATAACAACTTGAGAAAAGAACTCCTGTTGTTTGCTGGAGAAGGTGGGGATTTTGCAAGACATGAGTCACATGCTCTCTTTGGGGAGTTTCAGTTGGAGAGAGAAAGAGAGAAGCCCTCTCAGCTGGTGTATGTGACACAGTGCAATCCAGGAAGAACTGATGAAAAGTTCCAAAAGCAGTGGATGGCTGGAAGTGCCATCTGTCTGATGTTTGTCTTAGAATAAGAGGGACAGAAGGAGCTCTGTTGTAACCTGAAAGAAAGAGGTTACCATCTGAAAAAACCCTGATGGGGCAAGTTTCATCAGCGAGACCACTTACCCGTCTCCTGTCAGCAGGAGGTCCTTCCATGAGATGCTCTATGCAATTAGATCCCTCCAGTGTACAATCACTAACACCACATGAATGGATGTCCTCCTTCCCCAAGAAGTCCGCGATGGGGACAACACACCATCGTGGCTGGCATCTCCAGGACCGGTCCTACTCCGGGGGCAAGTGCACGGCCATAAGTCCGAACCACTGGTCGGGAAGGCCCACCTTCTCCACGCCAACTCCCAATGGGCCTATGTAGCATATAAAGACACCATCTCTGTCTGGGACTTGGCATGTGCAGGGGACACTCCCGAGACCACCCCGGATCCAGTGAGACTTACTGCCACCTTTAACCAGTACTTACCTGGGCGCCCTGCCCTGAGCCCTGCACCAGCTGCTCCGACCAGCACAGCTGACCCCCAGCATCCTGCTCCGTCCACTCCCCCCGCCGACTGTCCCCAGTATCTGGTACGTCCACTGCCGACCTGCTCCAAATCAACCAGAAACCTTCAGCTGCACATTCTTGAGACACAGGCTGAACTTGTGATGGACACTGAACCCTCCCCAGCCAGAGGGGGTGAATGTAGTGAATCCACTGCCATGCTGTTATGCCATTGGTCCTGTTATGTCCGTGTGGCTGGCCTGCCTCCCCTGTAACTCCTCCCCCGGACTTTCCCAATAAAGGCGATGAGGCCCGAGCCCCTCCCTCAGTCCGAGTCCTGGAATTGGACCAGCAACAGGAGCACGAGTCCAGTCTTACAGTAATGAAAGCCTGTCGTAGAGTAATGCCAATCTTTTGCCATTATTCATAGGGTGGTCCTCAATTTGCCGACTTCCTCTCTAAGGCCATGCAAAACTTTGATTCTCAGAGACTGTTCGCTGCCCGTCTAACCCACTGGAACCTACTGGAATCCTTCATCTTAAATCTGCTGCCTACTGGACCCACCCACAACCTAGGTTGCACGCTCGATCCAGTCCAGTCAGTGAGCCAACATTAATTGGCACAGGTGTATCAGACCACACTGCCATCACCTTTCCCTATACCCCCACTCCCCCCAGTGGCTACTCCAAATGAATTAACTCTCAGACTGCAGGGGAGTTCACAAGACCCCTCATCGCTGCTCCAGGTTCTCCCACCATCGAGGTACTCCCCCCCCCCACCTCAGCACTGAGGAGCTCACGTCCCCATTCAACACAACCTGCCCATTCAATCCTGGATGCCATGGCTCCACACTAATTGGAAAAAGCCCCAAGGCCAAAACAGTGCCTAGGCCCTAACAATGTGACCAGGCTCTCTGGAGGGGAGAATGCAGGAAGGCCAAACAGAGGTGGAAGCGAGACAAAGTCTCCCTTGAGATCCAAAAACGCATATCAGGATGAGGTGGAGGGCAAGAGAACAAAATACCTCGCCAATAACTCCCATAATGCCAGAGTCCTCTTTAGCACCGTACACCAGGTTGTAGGCCCTCTGTCCATAACAAACCTGGACACATTCCTCGCCAAATGTAAAGATTTTTTTTTAATTCTTCATCGACAAAGTTGAGAACATTAGGAAAAACATCCCTCCCCTCATTCCCCTCCCCACCACCCTGTAACCTAACCGGACCGCAGCTCCGTCCGCGTAACCTGGACGGCTTCAATCGCATCACACGACCCACCGTCAGAAAGACTGCCTACAACCTGCCCCCTTGACACTACCCCTACCACCCTCCTGAAGGATCTTTGGCATCATGGGTCCCAGCATCCTCTCCATTGCCAACGGCCCCTTGGCCACTGGCTCTGTCCCAACCTGCTTCAAATGTGTCACCTGTCAGGACCCTAGTGGTGGCCTTCAGAACCAATTGGAGGCCTCCCCCAACTTTGGTTCGGACCTCTCTCGTGTTCTCCCTCACCTTGATGAAGGGCTCCAGCCCGAAACATCAGTTCAGGCCCTCCTGAAAAAATCCAACCTTGACCCCACTCACCCCCAAAATTACAGACCTGTTTCAAACCTTCCTTTCCTCTCCAAAGTCCATGCAAAAGGGATACTTATCTCCCTACCTTCAGAACAACGGGAAACGTTTCAGGGAGGACCCAAACACCCCCCCCCCCACCCCCCCACCCTTGACAGGGAGTCAGCCTTCTTGAGAGTACACAAATGTAGAAGTTTATGACTACAAATATCGGTTATAAGAAAAGCAGCAGAGAGTTTATTCAGACACACAAATAAAGTCAGGCTGGGAAAGACACAAGTTTTATCCTAACAAATCATCCAGACAGAAAATTAGAGTCAATGACCAGAGGTGAAGATGCAGAACCGACGTTTCGGGCTGGAGCCCTTCATCAAGGTGTGAGGGAACATGAGAGAGGTCGGGAAGGAGGGGGGGCACCTGTCAGGACCCTAGCGGTGGCCTTCAGAACCAACTGGAGGCCTCCCCCCCCTTTGGTTCGGACCTCTCTCGTGTTCCCCCTCACCTTGATGAAGGGCTCCAGCCCGAAACGTCAGTTCTGTATCTTCACCTCTGCTACATAAACCTGCTGAGGTTCTCCAGCAGTTGTGTGTTTTTTCGAGAGATTGCATAATGTCTGTAACACACCAACAGGTTGCCATTCATTCATCGGCTTCCCTGCCCAAGCACAGTCTACAGCCTATCAGACACGATGTGAATTGTCAAAGGCTAGAGTAACACTAACAGCCTCAGCACAGCCCCAGTTTGATATTGTTTCTGCTCAGAAGCTGGTTAACTTTGATGAATTTAGATTAGTAGTGAAACTAGCTGCATGTGTTCATTGAAGCCAGAAATCAAGCAGGCAGATGTCCATGTTCATTTCTGTAGACAAGAAGGACATCTCTTAATTATGACTTGTACATGAGAATCTTTCTTTGGCTTGGCTTCGCGGACGAAGATTTATGGAGGGGGTAAAAAGTCCACGTCAGCTGCAGGCTCGTTTGTGGCTGACAAGTCCGATGCGGGACAGGCAGACACGATTGCAGCGGTTGCAAGGGAAAATTGGTTGGTTGGGGTTGGGTGTTGGGTTTTTCCTCCTTTGCCTTTTGTCAGTGAGGTGGGCTCTGCGGTCTTCTTCAAAGGAGGTTGCTGCCCGCCAAACTGTGAGGCGCCAAGATGCACGGTTTGAGGCGTTATCAGCCCACTGGCAGTGGTCAATGTGGCAGGCACCAAGAGATTTCTTTAGGCAGTCCTTGTACCTTTTCTTTGGTGCACCTCTGTCACGGTGGCCAGTGGAGAGCTCGCCATATAACAGGATCTTGGGAAGGCGATGGTCCTCCATTCTAGAGACGTGACCCATCCAGCGCAGCTGGATCTTCAGCAGCGTGGACTCGATGCTGTCGACCTCTGCCATCTCGAGTACTTCAACGTTAGGGGTGTAAGCGCTCCAATGGATGTTGAGGATGGAGCGGAGACAACGCTGGTGGAAGTGTTCTAGGAGCCGTAGGTGGTGCCGGTAGATGACCCATGATTCGGAGCCGAACAGGAGTGTGGGTATGACAACGGCTCTGTATACGCCTATCTTTGTGAGGATTTTCAGTTGGGTGTTTTTCCAGACTCTTTTGTGTAGTCTTCCAAAGGCGCTATTTGCCTTGGCGAGTCTGTTGTCTATCTCATTGTCGATCCTTGCATCTGATGAAATGGTGCAGCCGAGATAGGTAAACTGGTTGACCGTTTTGAGTTTTGTGTGCCCGATGGAGATGTGGGGGGGCTGGTAGTCATGGTGGGGAGCTGGCTGATGGAGGACCTCAGTTTTCTTCAGGCTGACTTCCAGGCCAAACATTTTGGCAGTTTCCGCAAAGCAGGACGTCAAGCGCTGAAGAGCTGGCTCTGAATGGGCAACTAAAGCGGCATCATCTGCAAAGAGTAGTTCACGGACAAGTTTCTCTTGTGTCTTGGTGTGAGCTTGCAGGCGCCTCAGATTGAAGAGACTGCCATCCGTGCGGTACCGGATGTAAACAGCGTCTTCATTTTTGGGGTCTTTCATGGCTTGGTTCAGCATCATGCTGAAGAAGATTGAAAAGAGGGTTGGTGCGAGAACACAGCCTTGCTTCACGCCATTGTTAATGGAGAAGGGTTCAGAGAGCTCATTGCTGTATCTGACCCGACCTTGTTGGTTTTCGTGCAGTTGGATAATCATGTTGAGGAACTTTGGGGGACATCCGATGCGCTCTAGTATTTGAGAATAAATAACATAATAATAACATAACAATTACAGCACGGAAACAGGCCCTTCTAGTCCGCACCGAACCAAACACTCCTCTCTAGTCCCACCTCCCTGCACAATGCCCATAACCCTCCATCTTCTTCTCATCCATATACCTGTCCAACCTTTTCTTAAATAATACAATTGACTCCGCCGCCACTATTTCTCCCGGAAGATCATTCCACACGGCTACCACTCTCTGAGTAAAGAAGTTCCCCCTCATGTTACCTCTAAACCTCTGCCCCTTAATTCTTAACTCATGTCCTCTTGTTTTAATCTTTCCTCCTCTTAACGGAAATAGTCTATCCACATCCACTCTGTCTATCCCTTTCATAATCTTAAATACTTCTATCAAATCCCCTCTCAACCTTCTACGCTCCAAAGAATAAAGACCTAATCTGTCCAATCTCTCCCTATACTCTAGATGCTTAAACCCAGGTAACATTCTGGTCAACCTTCTCTGCACTCTCTCCACTCTGTTTATATCCTTCCTATAATTAGGCGACCAGAACTGCACACAGAACTCCAAATGAGGCCGCACCAACGTCTTATACAATCTCAACATCACCTCCCAACTCCTATATTCCATGCAATGATTGATAAAGGCCAGCATACTAAAAGCCTTCTTCACCACCCTATTCACGTGAGTTTCTACCTTCAGGGAACGATGTACCGTTACTCCTAAATCTTTCTGCTCTTCTGTATTCCTCAATGCTCTCCCATTTACCACGTATGTCCTGTTCTGACTCTTCTTACCAAAATGAAGCACCTCACACTTATCAGCATTAAATTCCATTTGCCATTTTTCAGCCCACTTTTCTAAGTAGCTCAAATCCCTCTGCAATCCTTGAAAACCTTCTTCATTATCCACTATTCCACCTATCTTAGTATCGTCTGCATATTTACTAATCCAATTCACCACCCCATCATCTAGATCATTAATGTATATAACGAACAACAATGGTCCCAATACAGATCCTTGAGGCACACCACTGGTCACCGGCCTCCAACCTGACAGACAATTATCCACTACCACTCTCTGGCCTCTCCCTTTCAGCCAATGTTCAATCCATTTGACTATCTGAAAATTTATACCTAAAGACTGCACCTTCCTAACTAACCTTCCACGTGGTACCTTATCGAAGGCCTTACTGAAGTCCATATAGACAACATCCACAGCGCTACCCTCATCCACATTCCTAGTCACCTCTTCAAAAAATTCAATCAGATTGGTCAAACAGGACCTTCCGCCCACAAATCCGTGTTGAGTGCTCCTGATCAGACCCTGTCTTTCCAGATGTTTATAAATGATTGACATCAAAGCCTTCCCCTGTCTTTAGAAAGGAGAAATGCAAGATGGAAAACATTTTTTGTAACAATGAGTTGAAAGAAACGTTATCAAATCTGTATGCAGGAAAATACCTTAAATGTGGTGCCTTCTGACAGTTCTTTGTGGGAGATTCTCTGGAATCAGTGAGGTGACCTGGTCTTCCCACCACTAAATGCTGCTCATTCCCATCGGCGTGACCCGAATAAATTTTGTGTTCTACTGTATGGCTTGGCTATACTTTTTGTACCTTGCGCAGGGGCCATGCTAATCTTCTCTGTATCGTTCCAATTTTAGTATATGTGCTGCCGAAGCGAGCACGTACTTTTTGTACCTTGACAGGAGTGTGGATGTCATACAATGACCTTCACCCGCAGCGCGGCACCGCCGGCGCTGCTGATCTAACATTCCCTGGCCTCAGCACAGCGTGCGACACTGTCCATCGCGCTGTTCTGATAGACCGTCTCCAGCAGGAGGTCGGCATCAATGGCGCGGCCCTGAGCTGGTTCAAATCTTCCCTCGCTGACAGGGGTCTCAGGGTCAACGCCGGCCTCAGCCACCCTCTCCTAAAGGGCTCCCCGAGGAACCATCCTCGGCTCCGTGCTTTTCCCGCTGTTCCCACACCCCCTCGGCCATACCCTGCGGAAACACAGCATCTCCTTCCACTGCAACATCGATGACACCCAGCTTGACCTGCCCCTAAAACTGGACTACCAGTCGGAAATTCCCGACATCACCAACTCTCTGGAAGTTGTAAAATGTTGGAAGGCCCACAACTTCCTCCAACTTAATGAGGCAAAATCCGAGATCATCCTATTTGCCACCCCCCCTACAATTTCACCAAAAGGTTACACAACTCCCTAGGTAATCGATCCACTCTTATTAAACCCCACGTGAAACCCCTCGGAGGGCTATTCGATCCTGTCTTCAAATTTGATTAACAGGCCAACACAGTAGTGAAGGCCAGTTCCACACCATTGTTAAAATAAAACTATACCTTTCACTCAAGCACCTCAATAGGGTTATTCACACCCTTATCTTCTCATGTCTGGACTACACCAACTCTCCATATACTGGGATTAGCCAGTCCTCCCTAACCCGCCTCCAAATGGTTCAGAATTCCGCACTCGGGGTCCCGACGGGAGCCGAGAAGAGAGACCGTATCACCCCAGTTCTACCCTCCCTCTAGGGGCTGCCGGTGTGGCTCAGAATCAACTTCAAGCTGCTGCTCTTTATGTGAGGAGAGAGGGGGGCAGTGGGATCAGTGTGGGGACTGATACAGGGCTGTGGAGAGAGAGCGGGGCAGTGAGATCAGTGAGGGGACTGATACAGGGCTGTGGAGAGAGAGCAGGGCAGTGGGATCAGTGTGGGGACTGATACAGGGCTGTGAAGAGAGAGCAGGACAGTGGGATCAGTGTGGGGACTGATACAGGGCTGTGGAGAGAGAGCAGGACAGTGGGATCAGTGTGGGGACTGATACAGGACTGTGGGGAGAGAGCAGGACAGTGGGATCAGTGTGGGGACTGATACAGGGCTGTGGAGAGAGAGCGGGACAATGGGATCAGTGAGGGGACTGATACAGGACTGTGGGGAGGACAAAGTTTAAACCTTGCCCGGGAATGACCTCACGACCCTTGACTCCAAACAGAACAACACCTGGACGCTCACCCAATATCTCCATCTGTGTTCACACTCCCCTCCTATCCTTCATTCATCACGCCCTTCACTCCACATCCCCGTCAACCTATCCCCTCCTCCAACACCCTTCCCCTCCCTCCCTCCCTCCAACCTCCTGTCCCGCACCCATCCTCTGTCCCGCTCCCTCCCTCCCTCCTATTCCCTCTTCCTCCCCTCCCTCCCTCCCTCCCTCCCTCCCTCCACACTCCCATCCCATCCCCATCCTCCCCCCGTCCCCTCGCCGGGACCGCTCCTCCTCGCCAGGCGCGCCCGGACTCCACTTTCGGAGCCGCCGGGGCAGTTTAAACGCAGCGCAGGAACCATGTCGGCGCTTCTCCGCTCTCACCTCTGTGCCGGGATCAGGGCAGCGCGACCCTTCGGAACCGGTAACTGGACAGGGAGGGTGGGTTCGGACCCAGGCAAGGGGGATCAGTGTGGGGACTGATACAGGACTGTGGGGAGTGAGGGGGGCAGGGGGATCAGTGTGGGGACTGATACAGGACTGTGGGGAGTGAGAGGGCAGTGGGATCAGTGTGGGGACTGATACAGGACTGTGGGGAGTGAGAGGGGCAGTGTGATCAGTGTGGGGACTGATACAGGACTGTGGGGGAGAGACAGGGGCAGTGGGATCAGTGTGGGGACTGATACAGGACTGTGGGGAGAGAGGGGGGCAGTGGGATCAGTGTGGGGACTGATACAGGACTGTGGGGAGTGAGAGGGGCAGGGGGATCAGTGTGGGGCCTGATACAGGACTGTGGGGAGTGAGGGGGCAGGGGGATCAGTGTGGGGACTGATACAGGACTGTGGGGAGTGAGAGGGCAGTGGGATCAGTGTGGGGACAGATACAGGACTGTGGGGAGTGAGAGGGGCAGTGGGATCAGTGTGCGGACTGATACAGGACTGTGGGGGAGAAAGAGGGGCAGTGGGATCAGTGTGGGGACTGATACAGGACTGTGGGGAGAGAGAGGGGCAGTTGGATCAGTGTGGGGACTGATACAGGACTGTGGGGAGTGAGGGGGGCAGGGGGATCAATGTGGGAACTGATACAGGACTGTGGGGAGTGAGAGGGCAGTGGGATCAGTGTGGGGATTGATAGAGGACTGTGGGGAGTGAGAAGGGCAATGGGTTCAGTGTGGGGACTGATACAGGACTGTAGGGGAGAGAGAGGGGCAGTGGGATCAGTGTGGGGACTGATACAGGACTGTGGGGAGAGAGAGGGGCAGTGGTATCAGTGTGGGGACTGTTACAGGACTGTGGGGAGTGAGAGGGGCAGGGGGATCATTGTGGGGACTGATACAGGACTGTGGGGAGTGAGGGGGCAGGGGGATCAGTGTGGGGACTGATACAGGACTGTGGGGAGTGAGAGGGCAGTGGGATCAGTGTGGGGACATACAGGACTGTGGGGAGTGAGAGGGGCAGTGGGATCAGTGTGGGGACTGATACAGGACTGTGGGGGAGAGAGAGGGGCAGTGGGATCAGTGTGGGGACTGATACAGGACTGTGGGGAGAGAGAGGGGCAGTGGGATCAGTGTGGGGACTGTTACAGGACTGTGGGGAGTGAGAGGGGCAGGGGGATCAGTGTGGGGACTGATACAGGACTGTGGGGAGTGAGGGGGACAGGGGGATCAGTGTGGGGACTGATACAGGACTGTGGGGAGTGAGAGGGCAGTGGGATCAGTGTGGGGACTGATACAGGACTGTGGGGAGTGAGAGGGGCAGGGGGATCAGTGTGGGGACTGATACAGGCCTGTGGGGGAGAGAGAGGGGCAGTGGGATCAGTGTGGGGACTGATACAGGACTGTGGGGAGAGAGAGGGGCAATGGGATCAGTGTGGGGACTGATACAGGACTGTGGGGAGTGAGGGGGCAGGGGGATCAGTGTGGGGGATGATACAGGACTGTGGGGGAGAGAGAGGGGCAGTGGGATCAGTGTGGGGACTGATACAGGACTGTGGGGAGAGAGAGGGGCAGTGGGATCAGTGAGGGGACTGTTACAGGACTGTGGGGAGTGAGAGGGGCAGGGGGATCAGTGTGGGGACTGATACAGGACTGTGGGGAATGAGGGGGACAGGGGGATCAGTGTGGGGACTGATACAGGACTGTGGGGAGTGAGAGGGCAGTGGGATCAGTGTGGGGACTGATACAGGACTGTGGGGAGTGAGAGGGGCAGTGGGATCAGTGTGGGGACTGATACAGGACTGTGGGGGAGAGAGAGGGGCAGTGGGAACAGTGTGGGTACTGATACAGGACTGTGGGGAGAGAGAGGGGCAGTGGGATCAGTGTGGGGACTGATACAGGACTGTGGGGAGTGAGGGGGCAGGGGGATCAGTGTGGGGGCTGATACAGGACTGTGGGGAGTGAGGGGGGCAGGGGGATCAGTGTGGGGACTGATACAGGACTGTGGGGAGTGAGAGGGGCAGGGGGATCAGTGTGGGGACTGATACAGGACTGTGGGGAGTGAGGTGGCAGGGGGATCAATGTGGGGACTGATACAGGACTGTGGGGAGTGAGAGGGGCAGTGGGATCAGTGTGGGGACTGATACTGGACTGTGGGGAGTGAGGGGGCAGTGGGATCAGTCTCGGGACTGATACAGGACTGTGGGGAGTGAGAGGGGCAGTGGGATCAGTGTGGGGACTGATAGAGGACTGTGGAGAGTGAGAGGGGCAGGGGGATCAGTATGGGGACTGATACAGGACTGTGGGGAGAGAGAAGGGCAGGGGGATCAGTGTGGGGACTGATACAGGACAGTGGGGAGTGAGGGGGGCAGGGGGATCAGTGTGGGGACTGATACAGGACTGTGGGGGAGAGGGGCAGTGGGATCAGTGTGGGGACTGATACAGGACTGTGGGGAGTGAGAGGGGCAGGGGGATCAGTGTGGGGACTGATACAGGACTGTGGGGAGTGAGGAGGAAGGGGAATCAGTGTGGGGACTGATCCAGGACTGTGGGGAGTGAGAGGGAAGGGGGATCAGTGTGGGGACTGATTCAGGACTGTGGGGAGTGAGGGGGAAGGGGGATCAGTGTGGGGACTGATCCAGGACTGTGGGGAGTGAGAGGGAAGGGGGATCAGTGTGTGGGCTGATACAGGACTGTGGGGAGTGAGGGGGAAGGGGGATCAGTGTGGGGACTGATACAGGACTGTGAGGAGTGAGAGGGGGCAGTGGGATCAGTTTGGGGACTGATACAGGACTGTGGGGAGAGAGAGGGGCAGTGGGATCAGTTTGGGGACTGATACAGGACTGTGGGGAGAGAGAGGAGCAGTGGGATCAGTTTGGGGACTGATACAGGACTGTGGGGAGAGAGAGGGGCAGGGGGATCAGTTTGGGGACTGATACAGGTCTGTGGGGATAGAGGGGGCAGTGGGATCAGTTTGGGGACTGATACCGGACTGTGGTGAGAGAGGGGGCAGTGGGATCAGTGTAGGGACTGATACAGGACTGTGGGGAGTGAGGGGGCAGTGGGATCAGTCTGGGGACTGATACAGGACTGTGGGGGAGAGAGAGGGGCAGTGGGATCAGTGTGGGGACTGATACTTAACTGTGGGGAGTGAGTCGGGCAGTGGGATCAGTGTGGGGACTAATACAGGACTGTGGGGAGAGAGAGGGGCAGGGGGATCAGTTTGGGGACTGATACAGGACTGTGGAGAGTGAGAGGGGCAGTGGGATCAGTGTGGGGACTGATACAGGACTGTGGGGAGTGAGGGGGGCAGGGGGATCAGTGTGGGGACTGATACAGGACTGTGGGGAGTGAGGGGGGCTGGGGGATCAGTGTGGGGACTGATACAGGACTGTGGGGGAGAGGGGCAGTGGGATCAGTGTGGGGACTGATACAGGACTGTGGGGAGTGAGAGGGGCAGGGGGATCAGTGTGGGGACTGATACAGGACTGTGGGGAGAGAGAGGGGCATGGGGATCAGTTTGGGGACTGATACAGGACTGTGGAGAGTGAGAGGGGCAGTGGGATCAGTGTGGGGACTGATACAGGACTGTGGGGAGTGAGAGGGGCAGGGGGATCTGTGTGGGCACTGATACAGGACTGTGGGGAGAGAGAGGGGCATGGGGATCAGTTTGAGGACTGATACAGGATTGTGGAGAGTGAGAGGGGCAATGGGATCAGTGTGGGGACTGATACAGGACTGTGGGGTGTGAGAGGGGCAATGGGATCAGTTTGGGGACTGATACAGGACTGTGGGGAGTGAGAGGGGCAGTGGGATCAGTGTTGGGACTGATACACACCCCTTGCACTGCTCAGTACCGACTCTGACTACAGCCCTGCCCCCTCCGCAGGTGCTAGAACTTGTTACCAAGTTCCCCAGCTCCCAGCATGTGACATCAATCCGCAACCATACCAGGTATGTGGAAGGTGGGCCTAGGGAGAAGGGTGTTTGTTGGTACGTTGGAGGGGGAGAGGTTGAGGGCAAAAGTGGGGGCAGCGAGAGGGTGGGGGAACAGAGTGGAAGGAGACTTGGGGCAAGGACTGGGTGATAGAGTGGGAAAAGGGGGGAGAGAGTGGGGGAAGGGAGGGGGGAACTAGTGGGGTCAGGGAGGGGTGAGAGTGTGGGGACATGGAGGAGGAGAGGGTGGGGAAAGGGGGGATGGATGGAGTGGGGACGGGGAGAAGGTGGGGAAGGGATGGACGAGAGAGTGGGGTCAGGTAAGGGAGAGGGGTGGGAATAGGGAGGGGAGAGGGTGGGGGACGGAATTTTTTTGGTGCAGGGGTTGGTGCCTGGCACCCAGACCTTTGCTGAAGAGTCAGATCTGGAAACAGGTTCTTCTGCCCAACATGCCTGCTGTCCACTTTGCCCATCCCCTAAGCCTTTCCGCCCCCCCCCCTCCCACTGGACATGTACTGTTTTCTCTGTGGTCTGCCTCATTCCAGAAGCTTTCAGCTTGGTTCCAGCTGTGGGCTGCACATTCTTCCTCAATCAGCACAGTTCGGCCTTGTTTTAGCACAGTTCGGCCTCGTTCGGCATGGTCCCATCCTCTTTCAGCATTGTTCTGGCCAAGGGCTGCACAATTCCAGCCTTGTTTGGCGCAGTTCCAGCTTTGTTTGGCACAGTTCTAATTGTGGGCTGCATGGTTCCATCCTCGTTTGGCACCGTTCCGGACATGGGCTACACGGTGCCAGCCGGATAACCCATCACAGCTCCCATGGTCTGGGTGTAACAGGCAGCCATCCCCAGAGCTGTGGACTCTTACTAACTAGCTGACCGATTTGGTTGGAGAGAAGTACGAAAGAAACCAACTGAACCTGACGGCTTCACAGGGAAGGGGCCCATAAACTTTGAGCAGGGACAAGAAGAGGCTGAGAGTGGCTGGTGTGGTGAACTGCATGAGTTGTTTACTGCCTGGTCAGTTCCTGGTCAGTGAGGAATCCAGTGAACTTTGGACAACCAGCTGACCGATTATTGATTTACCTGTGTGAGAAGCTGGCTGTTTCCAAGCAGGACCTCAATAATGATCATGAGTTCACTGTGAATATCATTGTACAAAGTTCACTGGACTCCTCACTGACCAGGAACTGACCAGGCAGTAAACAACTCGTGCAGTTCACCACACCAGCCTCTCTCAGCCTCTTCTTGTCCCCACTAGGGCTGTGCTCAAAGTTTATGGACTCCTTCCCTGTGAAGCCGTCAGGTTCAGTTGGTTTCTTTCTTACTTCTCTCCAACCAAATGCATCAGAAACGAATAAAAATTATGTTACACAAGGTGAAAGGAAACAAGGGTTTACTCTGAATGTCACAACTTTGGCTTGTGATTCCAGAATGAATGGTCAAAAAAGGAATCAACCTTATTGAACATGTTCTCAACCGTCCACTCCAAGGGAGTGATTGTGGGCTTCCAGAGGGGGGATGCCAGGTGAACATGACCTAGTCCTCATCGAGGACTCAGTAGTGGAGAAGGTTGGAAACTTCAAATTCCTGGATGTCAACATCTCTGAAGATCAGTCCTGTGGCCTCCACGTTGATGCAATCACGAAAAAGGCTGGCCAGCAGCTATACTCACAAGGAGTTTGAGGAGATTCGGTACGTCACCGAAGATTTGTAAACTTCTTCAGGTGGACCATGGAGAGCATTCTGGCCGGTTGCATCACTGTTTAGTGTGGAGATGCCAATGCGCAGGACAGGAAAAGACCACAGAGGATTGTTAACTTGACCTGCAACATCATAGGCACCAAACAGGAGGCATCTTTATAAGTAGCCTCTATCCTCAAGGACCCCCCCCCCCACCACCCAGGCCATGCCCTCTTCACTCTGCTACCATCGGGAAGGAGGTACAGGAGCCTGAAGACGAGCACTCAGCGGCACAAGGACAGCTTCTTCTCCTCCATCAGGTTCCTGAATGGACAATGAGCCTCTGGAGTGAAACGCAAAACTGTGCAGACGCTTTGATTGCAGTGAAAGCACAGAAATGGTCGGGGAACTCAGCCGGTCTCGCAGCATCCATGAGAGGCAAAGGTAATATAGCCAACATTTCAGGGCCAGAGCCCTTCTGGCTGAGTTCCTCAAGCATTGCTGAGTTTTTACTACAGCCATAACACCTGTTTTATGCCATTCAGTCACTCAATTGTGAAATCTCTTCAAGGGATGCCTACCCTGAAGAAGTTCTCCTCCTCCAGATGAAGGATTCAGGCCCAAAACGTTGGAAATATACCCTTACCTCCTGTGATCGCTGTGAGATCAGCTGAGTTCCTCAAGCATCGCTGTGTTTTTAAACAAACCTATAGACACGACCTCACGTTTTCTCACTGATTTTCTATTTTGTCAATCTTGTATTTTCGGAATTGTAACGTATAATAATCTCGCACCTTGTTCTGCATAATAATTCTGCCGCAAAACAACAGATTTGTGTCACGTTTTCAAGACCGTAAACCTGATTCTAATTCTGTAGGAAAGAAGGAAATGTAAATGTACATGGGGCAAAGATACTTCTTTCCTTTATTTGCCCCTGTGCTTCACAATTTTAAATTTGTAATCAAACAATTCATGTGGAATTTAAGTGCACCTTCCATATCTTATTCAAGGTTAATCTCTGGTGAGACCACGCTAAGAGAATTGTGTTCGGTTCTGGTCACTTCATTCCAGGAAGGATGTGGAAGCTGTGGAGAGGGGGCAAAGGAGATTCACCAGGATGTTGCCTGGATTGCAAAATGCGTCTTATGAGGCAGTGCTCTTTGGAGCGTAGAAGGATAAGAGGTGATGTGATGAGGTCAACAAGATTATGAGAGGCAGAAATAGGGTGGACGACCAGCGCCTGTTTCCCAGGGCAGGATCAGCAAACACCAAGGATGTGTGTACAAAGTGAAGGGAGGGAAGTTTAGGGGAGACATCAGGGGTAAGTTTTTTACAGAGAGTTGTGGGGGCCTGGAATGCCTTGCTGGGGATGGTGGTGTAGGCTGGAACATTAGGGGCATTTAAGAGACTCTTAGACAGGCACATGGATGGAAGAAAAATGGAGGGTTACGGGGTAGGGAGGGTTTAATACTTTTTTTTTATAAGGAATATATGGGTTGCCACAACATCAAGGGCCAAAGGGCCTGACCTGAGTTGTTATATGTACACATTATGGTTTGATCATGTAGAAATTACAGCATTTTTTATACACAGTCCCCTCATTTCAGGGCACCATAATGTTTGGGACATTTGGCTTCACACTTGTCTGTGATTCCTCAGGCATGTTTAATTGCCTATAAGGAGCTGGTCTGGCTTCTCAGCTTCTGATCTCCTTTGGAGTCTGTAGTTGCCAGTTGTCAACATGAGGACCAGAGGTTGTCCCGATGAAAGTCGAAGAAGCCGTTATGAGGCTGAAAAACAGGAATTAAACAGTAAGAGACGTCGCCCAATCCTTAGTATTACCAAAATCAACAGCTTGGAACATCGTTAAGAAGACGGAACAAACTGGTGAGTTTAGCAATCTCAAAGGGACCGGTATTTCCAAGGAAGACGCTCGCTACTGATGACCGAAGAATTCTCATCATAATGAAGAAAAATCTCCAAACATCTGTCTGACAGATCAGAAACCCTCCTCAGGAGGCAGGTGTGGGTGTGTCGATGACAACTGTCCACAGAAGACTTCATGAACAATTAAACATGTTACATCACAGACCAACAGCAATAGAAATTCGCCAAGACAGTGTTATTTTTTAAATAATATTTTTATTATCAATTACTAATAATATAACACCTTATCTAAACTTAACTCCTAACTATGCGGGAATAGACACGTGTGTGTGAAATACCCATAACTGTTACAGCTTAGGCACAATTCTGGCTAGACATTCCAAAGTTTGTCTTAGACGAATGAAGTGCAAGAGATGGAGGGATCAGACTGCTGAAAACTCACAAATCCTGGTTGAGTTGCCTCTAGAGTGAATGGCCTTTCAGACAAGTGATTGTCACAACTCCTTTATTTTTGTGGAGGATGCAAAATGTGTGACTTCTACAAAGCCCCTAAAAACCCTGGCAAGGGTCAGTCAAAATGACTAGCACAAGGGTCATGATCCAGTAAGACTTCCTTTACCTAGATATGGGTCAAACAAAGTGACTTTTCCTTTGGTCATGGTAGGGGATCAAAACTTTTCCTGACAGGGAGAAACAAATTGTCCATTATCACACAGTGCCACTCCAGTACAGTGTTCCTTCAGATGGCCTGCTCCTCAAAGTGTTGCTTCTTTAAATGTGTCACTCACATGACTCTCCACATCTGTCACTGGATAAAAGCAACAAAGGTTCCTTCACTTCCTCCAGAGGATAAACTTCGGGCACAGGCTGTACCTCATTGTTGCCAATTCAGTTCTCTCCACAGTCGCAGCTTAATTTGTTAGCCCTTAAAGTGAAAGTCACACAAAAAATGAAATGGGACCTTGTAATAACTCCACCAACAAAGAAAAGTTTAACCTGCAAGAGTAACATTTTAACTGCAACCTACAATGCTTGAAATAATACAGCAACATGATAATAATACAGTCAAATATAACATTTTTCAATAACGTTGCAAACTTAACATCGTGCAAGGTGATCAGCAATTACATTACCTTGCCTTTAATATGAGTTATTATTAAATCCTATTCCTGCAGAATTAGACTCCAGTTTAACAATTGTTTACTTTTGTTTTTAATTTTTCTCAAGAACACTAAGAGATTATGGTCAGTAAACAACATCGAAGTGTTGCAAAGCCAGTACAAGGGTCAATAATTCTTTCCCTGTGGTAGAATAATTCCTTTGATAGGCATTGAGTTTCTTGGAGAAATAAGCCACTGGATGGTCAATACCATCACAACTGTTCTTTGGTAATAACACCACTAGCCTCAACTGCTAAAGAAAATGGCTTCTCAAAATCAGGTGACTTAAGCACAGGCTGGTGACATAAAATGGCTTTCAGTTTATCAAAGGCTTCCTGACAAAATTCTCTCCAAACAAGCTTTTCACCCTTCTTCAGAAGGTTAGTCAAAGGAAGGGTGATATCAGCAAAATTTTTACAGAACTTTATATAAAACTCAACCATTCCCAAAAGTCTTCACAGCTTTCTTACCCATGGGGACAGGAAACTCAGAAATCATGTAACCATATAACAATTACAGTACAGAAACAGGCCATCTCACTCCTTCTATTCCGCACCAAACCAAGTCCTCTCCTCTAGTCCACCTCCCTCCACCCTGCCCATAACCCTCCATTCCCCTCCCATCCATATACCTATCCAATTTTTCCTTAAATGACAAAATGGACCCTGCTTCCACTGATCCTGGAAGCTCATTCCACACAACCACCTCTCTCTGAGTGAAGAAGTTTCCCCTTGTGTTACTTCTAAACTTTTCCCCCTTAACTCTCAACTCATGACCTCTTGTTTCAATCTCTCCTACCCTCAATGTAAAAAGCCCATCCACATCAACTCTTAACTATCCCCTTCATAATCTTAAATACCTCTATCAAATACCCTCTCAACCTCTATGCTCCAAGGAATCAAGACCTAATCTGCTCAATCTTTCCTTGTAATCTAGATTCTGAAACCCAGGTAACATTTTCGTAAACCTTCTCTGCACCTTCTCTACCTTGTTGATATCCTTCCTATAATTTGGTGACCAGAACTCCACACAGTATTCCAAATTTGGCTTTACCAATGCCTTGAACAGTCTCAACATCACCTTCCAACTCCTGTATTCCATGCTTTGATTGATGAAGGCCAGCAAACTATCCACATGAGATTCTACCTTCAGGGAATGAAGAACCATTATTCCCAGCTCTTTCTGCTCCACTGCATTCCCCAATACTCTCCCGATTACTACGTACGTCCCGTTTTGGTTATTCCTCCCAAAATGAAGCACCTCACACTTCTCAGCATTAAACTCCATCTGCCATCTTTCAGCCCACTTTTCCAAGCTGTCCAAATCCCTCTGCAATCTTTGAAAACCTTCTTCATTATCCACAATTCCACCTATTTTAGTATCATCTGCATTTACTTATACAATTTACCACCCCATTATCCAGATCATTAATGTATATGAAAAATAGCAAAGGACCCAATACAGATCCCTGAGGCACACAGCTTGTTACCAGCCTCCAGCCTGACAAACAGTCATCCACTATGACTCTCTGGCATCTCCCTTCCAGCCACTGTTGAATCCATTTGACTATCTCAAAATTAATACCTAACAACTGAACCTTCCAAACTAACTTCCCATGTGGAACCTTATCGAAGGCCGTACTGAAGTCCATATAGACAACATCCACTGCTCTACCCTCATCAACATTCCTAGTCACCTCTTCAAAAAATTCAACAAGATTGGTCAAACACGACCTTCCACGCACAAATCCGTGTTGTGTATTCCTGATCAGACCCTGCCTCTTCAGATACTTGTATATATTATCTCTAAGAATGCTTTCCACTGATGTCAAACCTACAGGCCGATAATTGTTAGGCTTGTTCCTCGAACCCTTTTTAAACAAAGGAACCACATGTGCAACACGCCAATCCTCCGGCCTATACCCGTCTCTAATGACCTTTGAAAAATCACTGCCAGAGCCTCCGCTATTTCCTCACTAACTTCTCTGAACTTTTGCCTGAACAGGTCAACTTGCCCTGGCCAACAACATAACCAAGATAAGTCACAGTAGCACTTTTAGCTAGGTTTGCTTTTGAAAGTTGGTTAAACAATTTCTTTAACTCAGAGATATGTGCGGAACTAAATAATCAAATGTAAGTATCTGTCTGCACTAAACCTTGAATCACAGAATTAATCATTTTTTGGAATGTCCCAATGGTAAGACATTGTATTTATATAAACCTGATGAGGTTATGAATGCAGAAATGTCCCTGCCTCTTCCTGTTAAAGGGAACACACCAGTAACCTTTTAATCTCACTCTAGCCTTTTCATTAAACCAGACCATTTTGCTTTGAGCCATTTTCAAATTCTCTTGAGCTAGTTCACAGACTTTCTGCAAATGATTTTTAAACTTTGCAACATAATCTAACAAATTCACCTGCACATCCTCATTATCCATTACTCCTTCAACAACACTAAAGATCCTCTACTTAATGTCCAAACACCAGCTCAAAGTCAGCTTGTACTGACTCTCTCACTGCAAACAAAAGCAAATGGACACCCTCTTCCCAGTCCTCATTCTCAAAACAATAGGGTCCTTATCGTGGTTTTGAAGGCCAAATGGAACCTCTCCAAGGCCCTTTGGGATTCTGGATGATATGCCAATGACATGATTTGTTTAGCTACCAATTTAAATAGCCCTGACGTGAACTTACTTCCCTGGTCTGATTGGATCTCTTTAGGCAAATCGACTAAAGTGAAAAATTTTACAACAGGTTTTGCCACAGTTTTAACCTTAATGTTTCTAAGTGGTACCGCTTCTGGAATCCAGGAGACTATACTGTTATGAGCCCAAAGGACCCCAAATCCCAGCAGCAATAGATATTCACCAAGACAAGTGTTTATTTAAACAAAAGTTGTTTTTAATTATCTTTAAACATGAAAACAGAATCAAACTTTAACTTATCTCTATTAACAACTAACCCAAATTAACCCCTTTCTAATTCTAAGCGCACATGTATGTGATGTGTGTGTAAATTTAAGAAAAGTTCTTTGGTTCACAGTTCAATCTCACTTCTCATTCTTCCAAGTTCACTGGTTGCAGGCAATTCTTATACTGTGCACAGAATTTAACATGTAGAAAGTTCACCAAGGTAAATGTTTTGTGCTCAGGAAGGTTCTTTGGAGATTTGCAGAGAGAGATTTGCTGTTCCAGGATTTCCACAACTGAGGTACCACCATTAGTCACCTCAATGTCTCGCTGATGAAACTTGCCCCATCAGGGTTCTCCAGGTGATAACTTCTTTCTTTCAGGCTATCACAGAGTTATTTTCTGTTTTACTTATTCCAAGAGAAACATCAGACAGATAGCACTTCCAGTCATCCACCGCTCTAGAGCTTTCTGTTTCAGTTCCAACAAGCTTCTCCTGCTTGCTTCAACTGTGACTGTTAAGTCTCTCTCTCTCTCTTTCTCTCTCTTCATCTTCCAACTGCTAAAAAGCCCATGTGACTCTCTCACTTGAAACCCACCCCCCCTCCACCTTCTCCAGCAAACAATAGGAGTTAGCTTTCTGTTCCCATCTGTTGTTTTAGGTAAACAAACTTCTCAGGAGTGAACTTTCTGTGCAATTTGCAAAAAGGTCAGAAGCCTTGTAAAAATGTTCAACACAGACAACCCTGTCTCCAGTCGATTCACTTCATTACATCATTACAATTAGCAGCTTTTTGTGAAATGTGCATAGCTTTCTCCATAGTTTCTGTAAAGTCACTGAATATGAATTATTCAGTATTTCAAATAAGATCTTTTTAAAAATGTGTATATTTATCTACATTACAGTACACATGACAGTTAACCAATACTGATTTCCAGCTTTCGACTTGGGCAATGGGCCAATACAATCCATAATAACTTTAGAAAAGGGTCTACCAAAACCAGGAGTGGATTGTAATGGAGCCAGTGGGGGGGCCTGATTGGGTTTAACCACAACCTGACCAATGGGACAGGTCTGGCAAAAGGTCACAACATCTTTCCTTAGACTAGGCCAATAATGTTTCACAATCTTATACATGATTTCCTTTACACCAAGATGAGCCCCCCAAGGGTGTGCTGTGAACCAAGGTTAACATTTCATCTTTATAGGCTTTAAGAACTACATCATGGTGAACAACTGCCCATTCCTCACCAACAGGGATATCAGGGGGTCTCCACATTCTCATCAACGCACCTTCCTTGAAATCACATCTAAATACCACTTATTTAACTTCATCAGCAGAGAGAATCTTACCTCTCACTTCAGCACGATCGGGATAACGACAAATCCTTACTCTCGGGTTTAATACCAGAACTTTAGTCCAACAAAGAAGGACAAAAAGCCCTTGGTAGTTCATTACAATCACGGATTCCGGTCCCTTTTAAATCAGTCTGCACGGGCAATCCTTGTAGACACGACCCAAGTCACTGTGCAAGCTGGGTGTTTATCTGAATTTGTCTTTGTCTTATCCAATGGAGGAATTAACCCAACCTCCTGGCTGGTCACAAATCCCTCACTAGGACCAGAAGGTGGAACTCTGCCTCTCATCTGTTTTTCCTCAGCACGGAACAATTTGCAAAGGGTTTTCCTTTACCCGCTTCCCTTCATCTTTACCCCAAGCTCGACTTTCTGATTTGTTTTCTAACTTGCGTGGATATTCTGCATCACCCCTCTGGAAAGCTCCACTTGGCACAAACTTAACCCTGTGGGTTAAAGCATACTCATCCACTAATTGAGCAGATTCTAGCCAAGTTTCCATTTCCCGTTCAAATTCCCTTTGCTTTTTTGCTTCCTCTTGTCTACATTTTTTTAACTCTAATTCAAACTGCTTTTGTCTCTTTGCTTCATCCTTTTCAAATCTGCGTTTTTCCGACTCAAACTGCCTTCCCCAAAGTTTTTCTAATTCACTTTGTTCCACTGGTGTCCACTGCTCAAGGGAAATTGTTTTATCTTCCCCACTGCTATGGTGTTCAACTCTAACTCTCTGGGTCTCTGCCTTTTTCATCCATGGCTTTACCATCACAAACCCCAATGTCCGACCGATATCCACCAACTCATTCCTTTTCGCCCTCTGCAAACCTGCAGTGGATGGCGATTCCAGAAACTCCTCAATATCCATTACTGCTCTTTTCCCCACACACTCAAGCCTTTTAACTGGCCTTTAAAAAATGAAAAAATGAAATTCTTTAGCTCCTGGACTAAGCTGACAAAAAGTCTGTGAGTCAGTGAAACCAGTGAGTCTGTTCATTCAAAACAACCTCGCTGACTTTTTAAGGAAAACCTCCCACTTCCGGAGCCCACACATTGTTCCCTGGGCCAATGTCGGGACACTGCTGAGTCACTGAGGCCTGGCCCGGTGTCCGACATGAAGGGACAGGTCACTCACCCCCTCCCCTATACGGGCTAAGGACGACAAGCGTGGGCTTTTCCTTCGCACAAACGGTACTTTTGGCAATTCGGCCCATTTTGTCATACAGATAGGTCAGCCACAATTCATTAAATTTCTCTTTTTTTATTCAAGTTGAAAATGAATCGATCACTAAGATCCAATTTTGGTGTGATCCCGGACAAGGCCCCAATTATGTTAGGTCACAGGCCAGCAACAATAGAAATTAGCCAAGACAATGATATTTTTTTAAAATAATATTCTTATTTTTAATTACTAATAATATAACACCTTATCTAAACTTAACTCCTAACTATGTGGGAATAGACATGTGTGTGTGAAATACCCATAACTGTTACAGCTTAGGCTGGATGTGTGGGTGTGTGCGTGCGTGTCCGTGGGTGGATGTGTGCATGCGTGTGTACGTGCTTGTCCATGGGTGGATGTGTGCGTACGTGCTTGTGCGTAGGTGGATGTGTGCATGTATGCATGTCCGTGGGTGGATGTGTGTGTGCGTGCGTGCGTGCGTGCATGTCCGTGGGTGTGTGCGTGCATGAGTGAGTGAGCGTGCATGTGCGTTCGTGGGTGTGAGAGAGAGATACCTAAAACGCACCTTAGGCACAATTCTGGAAAGTCATTCCAAAGTCAGTCTTGGACATTCAGTGTTGACACGAAGACTCTTAAACCGATGCAAGGAAGTAATTACGAGTGAGGTGAGGGAGACTGCGGGATAAGACTGCGGGTGTCTGGGGAAGGGGTGCGGGGGTCCAGGGACGTGATCCACACCGGGCTGATATCTGGGTCCTGGTGCAGGGCCGGGTCTACGATGAGCTGCTGGCCCTGAGAAGGCGACACCTCCCACCATGGATGATAACCTACTACCGTCAGCCACTGCTGCTGCACCAGGGCCGGGGCCAGTGGTTGTGGGACAGCACCGGCAAACGGTACCTCGACTTCTTCGCCGGTATTGTCACCGTCAGCGTGGGCCACTGCCACCCGTGAGTGGGACCTCCCCCCTCCCCCACACTCCTCCCCATCCTCACCCCTTCTCCCTACCCTCTGCCCTCCCCCTCACCTCCCTTCCCCAACCCCTCTCACCTCTCCTCTCCTGCTCATCTCCCACAAATCCCCCCCACCTTGACCCATGTGTGTGAGGGGGTGTGCCATGTGCTGTGCCCTGTGTGCTGTGCCGTGTGATGTGTGCCGTGTGCTGTGTGCCATGTGCTATGTGCCATGTGTTGTGTGCCTTGTGTTGTGTGCCGTGTGCTGTGTGCCATGCCGTGTGCTGTGCCATGTGCTGTGCCATGTCATGTGCCATGTTTGTGTGCCATGTGCCGTATCATGTGTGTGTGTGTGTGTGTGTGTGTGTGTGTGTGTGTGTGTGTGTGTGTGGTGGGGGTGTGTGTGTGTGTTTGGGTGTATGTGTGTGTGGGTGGGTGAGTGTGTGTGTGAGGGTGTGTGGGTGAGTGTGTGTGTGAGGGTGGGTGGGTGGGTGTGTGTGTGTGGGTGTGTGTGTGTGTGTGTGTGTGTGTGTGTGTGTGTGTGTGTGTGTGTGTGTGTGTGTGTGTGTGTGCCATGCCATGTGTTGTGTGTGCCATGACTGCCTCATCAGTCAGCATGATGCCGGTTCCTGCAGGCGGGTGACGGAGGCGGTGAAGGAGCAGATGGCGCGTCTGTGGCATAGCACCAACGTCTACCTGCACCCGGGCATTGGCAGCTACGTGGAACGGCTCTGTGCCACTCTGCCCCCACCCCTGCAGGTCAGGCCTCACCACCTCCAGCAGCACTCCTGGCAACAGGCAGGGGCGCACGGGGTTACCGGGGGGGGGCAGGGAGCCAAGGTTCGGGGGCTTTTCAGAGAGGGGACGATGAGAGGTGGGGGTGTGGGGCATGATGGGAGGGAAGGAGGGGAAGGCAGGTGGTCATGGGGGGTGAGAGGCTGAGGGGTCCCATTATGCACCATGTAGTACAGATATGGGGGATGGAACTGGAGGGGAGAAGAGGTGGAGGGAGGGGAGATGGAGGGGAGGGGAGAGGAGTGGAGGGGAGAGGGATAAAGAGGAGGGAAGGGAGGGGGTAGAGGGGAGAGGAGATGGAGGGGAGGTGGTGAGGATGTGGAGGGGACGAGGATGGGGATGGGATGAGGGGAGGGGAGAGGAGATGGAGGGCAGGAGAGTGGTAAAGGGGAGGAGGAGGAGGGGACAGGAGAAGTGGGAGGGGAAGGGGAGAGGAGGAGGAGGGGGAGAGGTGAAAGGGAGGGGAGAGAAGGGGAGGGGAGAGGAGGTGGAAGGGAGAGGTGAAAGGGAGGGGAGTGGAGGAGGAGAGGGAAGGGAAGAGGAGGTGGAGGGGAGAGGAAAGGGTGATGGAAGGGGAGGGGGAAGGGAAGGACAGGAGGGAGGGTGTGGGGAGGGGAGGGAGGAACAGCTGACCAGACCGTGGAGGTGACGGTGTCAATTTTCCAGGTGGTTTACCTGGTGAACAGTGGCTCGGAGGCCAATGACCTGGCAATGATCCTCTCCCGGGTTCACACCGGGAACCACAACCTCATCACCCTCAGGTCAGCACCCTCAGGAGGGCTGGGAGGGGGTGTGGGTAGAGGATGTAGGAGAAGGGGAGGTAGAGAGGGGGGGAGGGGAACAATTGGGTGGAGAGGGTGGGAGAGTGGGAGAGGGGGCTTGGGGCAGTCGGTCCTGCGGCGATGTGTGTGGCATGGTGTGAATCGATAACGTTGCCTGTGCTTCTCTGCAGGGGGGCTTACCATGGGACCAGCTACACCACAATGGGCCTGACGTCAATCTCAGCTTGGAAATTCAACGCGGCAATATCATCCGGCTGTCACCCAGTAACCACGACAACAGCCCAACCCCACGGCTCACTCACACCCAGGGGTGTTACTGGGGGACATGTCCCACACTGACCTTCAATGGGGGACGGGTCCCACACACACTGACCCTACCTGGGGGACAGGTCCACACACACTGGCCCTCCCTGGGGGACAGGTCCCACACACACTGACCCTCACTGGGGGGTGGGAGGACAGGAGTAAGTGAGATAAAGGGACAGGGAGGATGAGGGGATGGGGTTGAGGGAGGGGGGGAATGAAGGAATGGGGATGAAGGTGGGAGAATGAGAGAGGGATGAGGCTGGGGGCTTACCCATGCTGCCTGATCATCCCCATCTGTTGTGCTCCCAGGTCATGTGTCCCGACGTTTACAGGGGTCTGTGGGGAGGAAGCAAGTGCCGGGATTCTCCCGTCCAAACCTTACGCACATGTTCTTGTCCCTCAGGTGAGGGATGGTCGGGGCAGGGGAGGGAGGGGGAGCGTGTGGTGGAGGGGTCGGAAAAGTGGCAGATGGAGTTCAATCTGGATAAGTGTGAGGTGATGCATTTTGGAAGGACAAACCAGAAGGTTGAGGACAGGGTTAACGGTCAATTACTTAAGAGTATGGTTGAACAGAGGGACCTTAGGGTTCAAATCCATACAACCCTCAATGTCGCCACACAGGTTGATAGGATAGTTAAAAAGGCCCAAGGTATTCTGGGTTACATTGTCTGGGGATTTAGTTCAGGAGTCGAGAGGTCATGATGGAGCTCTACAAATTTCTGGTGAGACCACACTTGGAGTATTGTGTTCAGTTCTGGTCATCTCATTACAGGAAGGACGTGGAAGCTATGGAGAGGGGGGGCAGAGGAGATTCACCAGGATGTTTCCTGGATTGGGAAATAAGTCTCATGAGGCAAGGTTAGCAGAGCGGAGAAGGATGGGCGGAGACTTGATAGAGGTCAACAAAATTATGAGAGGCATTGATAGGGTGAGGGGTCCCCAGACAGGTAGGGGGTCGGAGTGACTGTCGTCAGGTCGCTGACCTCCCTCATCCTTTTCCCTCTGTGCCCACAGACCAGTGCCAAGCCCGTGAGGCCTACCTGGCTGAGTTCCAGGAGATGCTCAAATCCACCGTGCCTCATCAACTGGCCGGCTTCATCGCCGAGCCCATTCAGGTGAGCGGGGAGGAACAAGGAAGTGGCAGGGAGGGAGGATGAATAAGGAGGGGCAGGGTTGGGTGGGGAGAGTCTAGGAGGGAGGAATGGGGGAGGAATGTGGAGGGGCAGGGAGGTGGGGGAGCAAGGAATTTGATGGGTATGGAAGGGTGAGGGGATGGATGGGGAGAGGAGAAGGGGTGGAGGGAAGGCAGTGAAGGGGTAAGTGAAGGAGGATGGAGAGGGGTGGGAAGGGAGGCGGTTGAAGGGGAGGGGTGAGGAGGATGTGGAGGGCGGGGGTGGCAGAGAGGGGGATAAAAGGGAGAGGGGAGGGGGATGGAGCAGGTGGAGTGGAGGAAACAAGAGGGTCTGAGCCATGTTGAGGGAGTGGATGTCCCAGCACCAAGCCACTACTGACCCCCTCCCACTCTGTGAGAGACCCTCCCCACGACAGCCCTTTGTGGAGAGACCCTCCCCACGATGGCCTCTCACAGTGAGAGACCCTCCCCACAATGGCCCCTTGTGGTGAGACCCTCCCCATGACAGCTCCTTGTGGTGAGACCCTCCCCACGATGGTCCCTCACTGTGAGAGACCCTCCCCACGATGGCCTCTTGTGGTGAGATCCTCCCCACAGTGGCCCCTTGTGGTGAGACCCTCCCCATGACAGTCCCTCACAGTGAGAGACCTTCCCCATGATGGTCCCTCGTGGTGGGACCCCTGCTCATGATGGTGTCAGATGGAGGTGGGCTGGTGCAGCCATACTGTCCTGGTGTACAGGGGCTGTGGTGGGAGCACAGCCTCATGGTCACTGGTGGGGAGGGTGATGTGAAGGAGGTACTGTCACCCACACTCAGTGACCTTGGCCTACTGCCTATCCCCCACCAGAGTAGGTAAAACTTGTCCATTGCCATCGATCCTTGGACACAGAGCCTAACTCTTCCTCTGGTCAGCAGTTTATAAAACGATATGCACACTGAGATGTGATCGCTGCTGCCCACTTGCTCCCCACCTGTTCCCCACATATGGTGGCCGTGGGAGGGCAGGGGTCATCACCATAAGGATTCTGCAAGGGGTGTTGTCAGCATGGTGCAGGGAATTGTGGGAGTGGACTGATCTAGCTATCACCTCATTGGCTGTTTCCTGCAGGGAGTCAACGGAGTGGTCCAGTATCCCAGGGGGTACCTGAGGGAGGTCAGCGAGATTGTGCGGGACCGAGGAGGTCTCTACATCTCCGACGAGGTATGTGGGGCAGGGGGGCTGGAGTGTGTGGGCAGGGGGCACCCCAGGGTGTCGGTGGGTAGGAGAGGATATTTAGGTAAGAGGGTCGAACTGGAAGCGGGAGTTGGAAGGGGATAGATGGGAGTGGGGGAGAATGGAGTTGAAGAAGGGGTGGGGGTGAGAGAGGGGTGTAGGGGTTGTATGGTGCAGGGTAGTGTCGGGAGTGGGGAAGGAGCTGAGGAAGCAGTGGGGAAGGGGTAGGGATGGGGTGAGGAAGAAATGGGTTGTTCATGGGGTCAGAATGCAGAGCGGGAAGTGGGGGGGGAGCGGACAGCAGATGGTCACACACAGTCCAGGCTGACAATGAACACCCCTTGTTTCCAGCACCTTAGGTTAGAACCTTCCGCAAGGTGACCCCCAGCCACACCTTCTGTGGCCTCCCATGCCACTCTCCGCTCTGCCTTCACCACCTCCCCAACCACTCTCGCCGTCACGTATCCCTCAGACCGTTCCCATCTTCAAGCTACCCTGCCACCCTCAAACCGCCGGCCTGCATCTCCAGTCTAGTCACTAAGAAGGCCTCCCTGCTTCCTGGGACAGAGAGATCACCACGCCTAGTTAATCCTAACCCTAATGATTGTGCAAGTACAACCAGACAGCGTTCTCCGGTCCTTGGTGCAAAACACGCAGATATTGAACCAGACATGGGGCGGCCTGGTTAGCGCCACCACGTTACACGGCCCACGATCAGGGCCGGGGTTCGAATCCCGTGCTGTCTGTGAGGAGTTTGTATGTTCTCCCCCTGCCTGTGTGGGTTTTCCCCAGGGGCTCTGGTTTCCTCCCACCCTTCAAAACGTACTGGGGGATGTAGGTCGATCGAGTATAATTGGGCAGCTCAGGCTCATGGCAGGAAAGGCCTGTACTACTGTGCTGTATGTCTAAACTTTAAATCTAAATTAATGTAACACCTACATATGCAGGACAAGGTATTTCATCGAAACCAATAAATAAAAATTGTTTCATGAATGTGAGAGTTTTGGAGGGTCAGTGCGAGCAGTTCCTTTGGTCGTTCACCATTCTCACTGCCCATGGGAAGAAGCTGTTCCCCAGCCTGGTGGCGCTGGCTCTGATCCTCCTGGATCTCTTCCCCGACTGAAGCAGCTGGAAGATGCTGTGTGCGGGGTGGAAGGGGTCCTCGATGATTTTACATGCCGTCTTCAGACAACGATCCCGGTAGATCACATCAATGGGGCAGTGATTCTCTCTGCCACCCTTATGGTCCTGTGATTGACCTCCGATCCATTTCTCTGCGGCAACCGTACCCACACTGTGATGCACTCTCGATAGAGGCTCTTGTAGAAGGCTGACACGAAGGTGGCCGGTAGCCTTTCCAGGCAAAGAACCGATGGAGGAACTCAGAGGGCCAGGCAGGAGAAACAGGACCATTTACCCAGAAGGGGTGGTCTACCATGTAATATGAAGGGGGAAGGAGGGTGGGGAGGGCCCAGAGGATGGTGGAGTGCAGCACAGAATGTGAGAGAGGTGGAGACACAGGGACAAACTCACCAGGCCATGTGGCATCCATGGGAAGTAACAGATGACCAACATTTCGGGCCCTTCATCGAAAAAGCAGGCAGGGGAGAAGGGGAGGGGGATCAGTGAACAGGTAAAAAGGCACAGGTGAATGCAGGTGGGAGGGTAGGAGAGAGAAGCTGAGGTGAGGGGGGCAGAGAGTAGCTCAGTGCGAGGAGAGGGAAGGGGGTTGAGAAAGGAGACGGGTGGACGGTGAAAGGGAGATTGTGGGCGAGGGGCTTCTGCCCTGGCAGAATACTAGGTGTTGGTTCCAAATTTGCAGTTTGAAGATAGAGTGTTACAGCACAGTACAGGCTCTTCAGCCTCAATATTGTGCTGGCATATCAACAATCTAACCCTCCCCCACCTCTATTTTCCTTCCATCCATGTGCCTGTCTAAGAGACTCTTAAATGCCCCTAATGTTCCAGCCTCCACCACCATCCCTGGCAAGGCCTTCCAGGCCCCCACAACACTTTGTGTAAAAAAACTTACCTCTGATGTCTCCCCTAAACTTCCCTCCCTTCAGGAAACAGGCACTGACCGTCTACCCTATCTATGCCTCTCATAATCTTGTCAACCCCTTTCACGTCTCCTCTCATCCTTCTTCATTCCAAAGAGAAAAGTCCCAGCTCTGCTAACCTTGCCTCATGAGACTTGTTTCCCAATCCAGGCAACATTCTGGTGAATCTCCTCTGCCCCCCCTCACCACAGCTTCCACATCCTTCCTGTAATGAGGTGACCAGAACTGAACACAATTCTCCAAGTGTGGTCTCACCAGAGATTTGTAGAGTTGTAACATGTCCCCTCGACTCTTGAACTCAAACCCCCTATTTATGAAACCATTAGACATAGGAGCAAAAGTATGGCATTCAACCCATCGATTCTGCCCCACCATTCAAACAGGGGAGGGTAAGGGGATGGTGAGAAGGGGGGAGCAGGGGAGGGATATGGGAGATGAAGTGATGCAGGGATGCGGAGGGGAGGATTGGGGGAAGGGAGATGTTGGGAGAGGATAGGAATGGGAAATAGGGGAAGGGGAGGCAGGAGGAGGTGGGAACAGGGAAGGATGTGGGGAAGGGGAAAGGTTCACCTCTCCCTCTGGGCAGCAGTTGGACGTCGTCATCATGGCCTTGATCTTGCCCTCCAGGTGCAGACGGGGTTCGGCCGGCTGGGGAGCCATTTCTGGGGCTTCCAGTCCCATGGAGTGATGCCCGACATCGTCACCATGGCCAAGGGCATTGGCAACGGCTTTCCCATGGGAGCAGTGGTCACCACGCCAGGTAGGGCAAAGGTCAGGGGTCACCACACCACGTAGGGGAAAAGGTATTGGATCATCACACCAGGCAGGAAAAAGGCCAGGGGGGGTCATTGTCCAGAAGGGCAAAAAGATCAGGGGGTCACTATGCCAGGTGAGGGTAAAGGTCAGGGGATCACCATGCCAGCTGGGGGCAAAGGTCAGGGGTTGCCACACCAGGCAGGAAAAAGGCCAGGGGGGGTCACCGCCCAGAAGGGCAAAAAGATCAGGGGCTCACCATGCCAAGTGAGGGCAATGGTCAGGGGGTTACAACACCAGGCCCTGCCCCCACCCACAGCCCTGAGCAAGGATTGGTTGATGGGGGTGTTTGCGGTTACTGAGGATGACGGTGTCGCCAGACAGGTTACCTGGGGGAGCGATGTTTGTCTGGAAGGTGGTGGTGAAGGTCGCTGGGGTCAGTACCAGTTGCCGTGGATGTATCTGGTGCCAGGAGCACATTGGTTACCAGGCATGTTAGCAGTGGCTAGGACCATTCACGGTTGGCAGGCTACGGTTTCCGGGCTGCAGTTGCCAGCAGTCCTCCCCACTCTCACTCTCTGGTTCTGCAGAGGTCGCTGGTTCCATGAGCGAAGCGTGGAACTTCAACACATTCGGGGGGGGCCCGTTGGCCTGCGCTGTTGGCACCGCAGTCCTCCAGGTGAGCACAAAGAACCCCATACACACCATCCAGTTTGCACAAGGACGTATCCTGCACCGTACACCCAGTACCGCACAGTACACAATGCTGCACAGGAAACACCATGCAGTATGGAGGCCACGACAACACAGCGCCACAGCGGGCAGACCAGACATTGGCTGACACAGTGACTGCATTACCCAGCTCGACATGGGTACACAGTCATTATGATCGATTAGAACGCATCTCGATGCATACGACTATGCACAACAGGAGTGTATTAGACGGTGGGACAAGGCAGGTTGAGTTGGCTTTGTGGGGACAGCGTTGTGGGATTGTATTGCGGGATGGCACTGCGGGTTTGCGCTGTGGAAATGGCTACAGGTTTGCGCTGTGGAAATGGCTGCAGGTTTACACGGTGGAACTGAGCTGTGGAAATGGCTGCAGGTTTGCGCTGTGGGACTGCGCTATGGAAATGGCTGCAGGTTTGCGCTGTGGGACTGAGCTGTGGAAATGGCTGCAGGTTTGCACGGTGGGACTGAGCTGTGGAAATGGCTGCAGGTTTGCACGGTGGAACTGCGCTATGGAAATGGCTGCAGGTTTGCGCTGTGGGACTGAGCTGTGGAAATGGCTGCAGGTTTGCTCGGTGGAACTGCGCTATGGAAATGGCTGCAGGTTTGTGCTGTGGGACTGCGCTGTGGAAATGGCTGCAGGTTTGCACTGTGGAACTGCGCTATGGAAATGGCTGCAGGTTTGCGCTGTGGGACTGCGCTATGGAAATGGCTGCAGGTTTGCGCTGTGGGACTGAGCTGTGGAAATGGCTGCAGGTTTGCGCTGTGGGACTGAGCTGTGGAAATGGCTGCAGGTTTGCACGGTGGAACTGAGCTGTGGAAATGGCTGCAGGTTTGCACTGTGGAAATGAATTCAGGTTTGCGCTGTGGGACTGTGCTATGGAAATGGCTGCAGGTTTGCGCTGTAGGAGTGTGCTGTGGAAATGGCTGTGGGGATTGCACTGTAGAAATGGCTGCAGGTTTGCGCGGTGGGTGTGCATTGTGGGACTGCATAGCTAACCCTATGTTGGTGTGAAGGTGATAGAGGAGGAAGGCCTGATGGAGAAGGCAGAGAGTCTGGGCAACGACTTGATGATGCAGCTCAGCGACTTGCGACACGACTTCACCATTGTTGGCGACGTGCGGGGGAAGGGGCTGATGGTCGGCATAGAGATGGTGGTCAGCAAGGTAGGCAGAGCCTAGGGAGGTGGGAGTGGCCTGGCTTGGGCAATGCCTGGGGTGGACATCTGGGTGGGTAATGCCTGGATGGGGGCTGGGCCTACAGGTGGTAGGTGGGGTCTGACTGGGTCATTAGACACCTCGGCTCTGCCCACCTCACAGGTCCATAGGCCCCAACCACACCCCGCCCATATCACCCATCCAATGCTCTCCCCACCCTAATGTCCCTCCTGTAATTCCATGGGCCGTCATCTTGTGAAGCAGCCTCACATGCGGCCCCTTGTCGAAGGCCTTTTGTAAATCTCAATACACGACATTCCCTACATCTCCTCAAAGAATTCCAATAAGTTGGTCAAGCAGCATTTCCCCTGAAGGACATCATGCTGGCTTTGGCTTATCCCAAGGGTCTGCAACCTTCAACATTAAAAGAGCCATTTGGGCCTGTTTCCCACCCAATAAAACCCACCTTGAGCCGCAAAACCAGTTTGATCCCTAAAATGAAAACGGCGCAGATCTAGTTTCACTACACTTCTTCTGTGCATATTAGGATTAAAATTTGTTACATTTATAAAATAAAAGAACTACAAACAGAAAACGACTGACATTTTATTTCTGTTTGTAACAAAGCAAAACAAATTATTTTGAACTCTAAAAAAAACACACTTAAGTTTCAAATAAAATACACAATGTGGGCCTGTTTGTTTCCATCCTTTATTTGTGGATTTAAAAAAAAATTCACTTTAATTAAAATGCCAGTTTGTATTTTATTCTGAAGGTTGCCGTCATCCATTGATTTCCTCAGTCGTATTGCAACACCAGTCCATTTCGATAGTGACATCAATCGAACAGCTGACTTGGATATTTTGTCTTGTGAGAGATAGCAATAGGGGCGAAACAACCCTTTCCCACCGTTTTTCACGGGAGCCCCAAACATCAGGTGCCGCACAACCTACTGACTGCGAAATTCATGATGGTTAAAAAGGCAAATGGTATGTTGGCCTTCATATCAAGAGGGTTTGAGTCTAGGAACAAGGATACCTTACTGCAGCTGTACAGGGCCTTGGTGAGACCCCACCTGGAGTATTGTGTGCAGTTTTGGTCACCTTATCTAAGGAAGGATGTTCTTGCAATGGAGGGAGTGCAGAGGCGATTCACCAGGCTGATTCCTGGAATGGCAGGAATGACTTAGGAGGAAAGATTGCGCAAACTGGGATTGTACTCGCTGGAGTTTAGAAGATTGAGAGGGGATCTCATAGAGACCTATAAAATTCTGGCAGGACTGGACAGAGTGGATGCAGATGGGATGTTTCCAAGAATGGGAAAATCCAGAACCCGGGGCCATGGTTTGAGGATAATAGGCAAACCATTTAGGACCGAGATGAGGAATTTCTTGACCCAGAGGGTGGTGAATCTGTGGAATTCATTGCCACAGAGGGCAGTAGAGGCAGGTTCATTAAATCTATTTAAGAGGGAATTAGATCTATTTCTTCAGTATAAGGTTATTAAAGGTTACGGAGAGAAGGTGGGGACGGGGTACTGAACTTTAAGATCAGCCATGATCTCGTTGAATGGCGGAGCAGGCTCGAAGGGTCGAATGACCTACTCCTGCTCCTATCTTCTATGTTTCTATGTTAGAAAAGGTCAGAAATGCTCAGCATTTCAAGCCCATATGAGGGGCCCTTTAGGGTAATCAGGTGAGAAGGTGTAGAATTTACATTGGGCATAGGGGGCCAAGAGTGTATGTTCACAATTGAACGACTGAAACCGGCACACACTGACCTTTCAAGACCAGTCACGTCACCTCTGAAACGTCCCAGAGGACGCCCCAGGCTGAACTACCAGCAGGAACCTGCATCTAGCAGCCACGATTCAGGGGGGGTGGGGGTGCAGCGGGAGCCCCACACATACCACAGGATCGTGCACAGCCACAGCAGTTAAGCAAGCACATTACCAGAGTGCATAGCATCCAACGATGTCTCAGTCCTCCAGCTACAGGTCAGGCACCAGCAATTAGGAAAAGCACGTGAATAAGAGCCCGCGCTTTTTATGGCACCCGATATCCAAGGCTGGAAAGTGACATCACTACCGCATCCCAGAAGGCTCGGCGTGAAACACGCAGAGGGAACTATACGATTCCTGACTCTACTGTCTCCAATATCATTTATTGCCACTTGCGCAAGGTAGTGTCGTCAGATAGGCCACTACAAGACTCTTAGACAGGCACTCTTACATAGAGGGTTATGGGTTAGGGAGGGTTTAGTATTTTTTCAAAGGAATATGTGGGTTGGCACCACATCAAGGGCCAAAGGGCTGTACTGTGCTGGAATGTTCCATTTTCAAGGGCTGACATTCTTCTTAGGGTAATCCTTTCATTCCTGGTGTCATTCCAGTAAATCTCTGAACCCTCTCCAACACCTGCACATCTCTGCTTAAATAAGGAGCCCAAACTGTTCACAATATAAACCCTCACCATCCCATTCCTGCTCCTGTATCATCCCTCTAGATAGGATGTCAACATTCCATTCACCTTCTTCACCACCAACTCATCCTGGGGGTCAACCTTTAGGGGTCCCTGCACGAGGATCTCAAGTCCCTTTGCACGTCCAAATTTTGAATTTTCTCCCCATCCAAGTAAGTCGGCCTTTTTATCCCTTCGACCAAAGAGAGTGACCATACACTTCCCAACATTGCATTTCATCTGCCACCTCTTTGCCGAATTCTTCAAATCTGTTCAAGTCTCGCTGCAGCCTCTCCATCCCCTCCTCACTCCCTGCCCTTCCATCTGTCTCTGTATCATCTGCAAACTCAGTCATAAAGACTGATTCTGCATCCAAATCATTTCTACACAAGGTATAAAGAAGCGGCCCCAACACCGGCCCCTATGGACCTCACTGGGGAACCAGTAACCAACCAGAACAGGATCCCTTCATCCCCACTGTTTCCTGCCCACCAGCCAACACTCCCCCCACCCGTGTCCTTCCTGTAATTCCATGGGCTCTTGTCTTGTGAAGCAGCCTCGCATGTGGCCCCTTGTCAAATGCCTTTTGAAAGTCCAAATACACATTCCCTACAAATCCCGTTAATCCCACGTGATCTCTTCAAAAAATTGCAGGTTTGTTAGGCAGGATTTTCCCTGAAGGACACCACACTGATTTGGGCCTATTCTGTAATGCATCTCCGGGTATTCTGTAACATCATCTTTGACAATCGACTCCAACATCTCCCCCACCATGAATGGGGTGACATTTGTGATTTTCCAGTCCTCTTGTGTCCAAGCCAGAATCTACTGATTTCTGGAAGACCAATCTCCACAGTCTCTCCCGCTTCCATTTTCAGTCCCCAAGGGTGCCATTCATCTTGTCTGGGAGACTTATCCACCCTTAGACCATACTGCACACAATCCTCCAAATTTGGCCTCACCAATGTCTTATACAACTTCACCATAACATCCCAACTCCTGGACTCAATACTTTGATTAATGAAGCCAATGTGCCAAAAGGTTTAATTACAACTCTATCCATTGTGATGCCACTTTCAGATGAAGGGCTCCAGCCTGAAACGTTGGTTCTGTATCTTCACCTCTGCTACATAAAGGCAGTTTGACCTGCTGAGTTTCTCGATCATTTGTGTGTTTTTTCACTTAACCATGGTGTTAACAGAACCCTGTGTTTTACCTCAGGGAATTATGTACCTGTATTCCCAGATCCCTCTGTTCTACCCCACTCCTCAGTGCCCGAACATTCACCATGTACGTCCTTTCTTGGCTTGTCCTTCCAAAATGCAGCACCTCACACTTGTCTGCATTAAATTCCATTGGCCATTTTCCAGCTCATTTTTCCAGCTGGTCCAGAACCCTCTGCAAACTTTGAAAACCTTCTTAACTGTCCACAACGTCACGATTCTTAGTCTCATCCAGATAATTGATATAGATGACAAACAACAATGGTCCCAGCACCGATCCCTGAGGCACCTCTAGTCACAGGCCTCCAGTCTGAGAAGCATCATCCATCACCACTCTCTACCACCACTCTCTGGCTTCTCCCATCCAGCCAATGTCAAAACCAGTTCAATCTCAGCATGAATACCTAGTACCTAAACCCTCCAGACTGGCCTCACTAAAATCCATGTAAACAACATCCACAGCCTTTCCTTCATCAACCTTCCCGGGAACCTCCTCGAAAAACTCTGGATTGGTTAAACATGACCTATTGTACACTCTACTTCATTCTCTTCTGCCCCTCCCCCTTGCCTGGGGGCCTGTGCTTGGCCCCTGCCCTCTCCTCTCCCCTTCCTACTTCTCTTTCATCTTGCCATCTCCCCATACCATTTGATTCAGGCACCTGCTCATTCACTGACAAGCTCAGGCCCAAAATGTTGGTACTGAGTTTCTCCACTGTCTTCCCCGGGGTAAATGTGTGCCCAAGCACAATGCAGGGGAGTCAGTGGGCAAACCCTGACCTCGGCCCATCCACTGAGTCGTGACCCCTGACCTCTGCCAATGGGCTAGGCCACAACCCCCAACCTTATCCCAGTGGCACAAACCCTAATCTCACCCTGTGGGGTGAGCACGACCCCTGACCTCCACCCATCTGCTGGGTTGTGACCTCTAACCTCCAGGTTCAAAGTTGACCGTCGTCTCATCCCCAGGAGAGTCGGGAGCCTCTGCCAGGCCTGGAGATGAACGAGATCTGGGAGGACTGCAGGGACATGGGGCTGCTTCTCGGCAAAGGTGGCATTCATCAACAGGTGGGCGTCTGTACCCACCCCGTCCGTCTGACTGCATCTGTCCGATCCTGTCCTTCTGACCCCATCCCATCTGACTTCAGTCCATCTGACCCTTTACCATCTGATCGTGTCCGTCTGACTTCAGTCCATCTGACCCCGACATTATGATCCCATCCGTCCGACACCTGACACCAGACCCTGCACTGTCGGACTTTGTCCATCCATCTGACCCCAGCCTGTCTGATCCCTGTCCATCCTGACCTTCCCTGTGCCTTGGTCACATCCGTCTGAAACACTCCATCAGACTGCATCCCATCGTCAGCTCCCATCCCACTAACTCCAACCATCAAACCCTGTCCTCACCTATCTGTACAGCATCATGTTGTGGGCAGAAAGGTCTGAATTGTTATATTTTCTCTCCGGCAGACGTTTCGCCTCAGCCCTCCAATGTGCATAACTCAAGAGGACATCAACTTCGCCATCCGCGTGCTGAGGCAGGCACTTGAGAGGCACACAAAGCGAGGTCGTGGGCCTGCATAACCCCTTCTGTACCCCACACCTCCCTCTGGTCACTGATTCCTTTCCCTAGCTCTGTAACCCCCTCCGGTCCCCTACAGCCCTCCCTGTCTCTGTAACCCCCTCCGGTCCCCGACACCTCTCTGTCCCTGTAACTCTCCTCGCTCACCTATACCCCCATCTCTGCAATCCCCTCCAGTCACAGCCACCCCTCCCTGCCTCTGCAACAGCCTCCAGTTCCTCCAAAGCTCCTTCCGGTCCCATACACCCACCCCTGACTTTGTCAGCCTCTCCAGTCCCTTTACACTTCACTTTGTGACCCCACCCCGCCCAAGTCCCCTACACCTCTCCCTCTCTCTGTACCTCCTTCCAGTCCCCTACACCCTCCCTGTCTCTGAAACCTGCTACGGACCCCTACACCCCTCACTGTCTCTGTAACCCCCTCTGCTCCCCAACACCCATCCGTCTCTGTAACTCTCTCCAGACCCCTACACCCCTCAGTCTCTGTAAATCCCTCTAGTCTGCTACATCCCTCCCTGTCTCTGTAAACCCCTCCAGTCTGCTACACCCCTCCCTGTCTCTGTAACCCCCTCGTCCCCTATACCCATCTGTCACCACCTTCAGTCCCCTACACCCCTCCCTGTCACCACCTCCATGTCCCCTACACCCATCCGTCTCTGTAACCCTCTGCTCCCCTACACCCCTCCCCATCTCTGTAACCGCCTCGTCCCCTACACCCCACCCTGACTCTGTAACCCCCTCCAGTTCCTTGCACCCCTCTGTCCCTACAACCCACTGCCTGTGGACGGGGTTTCAGTTATGGTCCCTGCTTTTAGCACCCCCAGTTAGCCGTTGCTCTCCAATTTTGGATGCTCTCCCCTCCCTGCATTGATGCTGTAATTTAGACCATCCCACAAACCCATGAATTCCCATCCCAGTCTGACAGCCAGTTTAATAAAGAGAATCAAGTGTCTCTCTGTGTTTATCTTCCTACGACCAGGACATTACAGCCCATTCGTCCTGTTTCCCAGTGCTGTCCTGCCCCGATCCGTTCAGTTCTGCCCCAAAAAGGTACTTTGTGTTCCACCTCAATCGCCCCTATCTGGATGTGGTCGGCACCGATGGGGGTTATGGGAACCCCATATCCCCACACCACCCACCTGCACCACCCAACTCCCTGCGATCCCTCCAGTTGCCCTTCACACCCCCTGCGCCACCCCTCACCCCCTTGCGCCCACCAAGCCACCCCTCATCCCTGCGACACCCCCCCCCCCTTTGTGACCCCTCACGTGCAGCCCAGAGGGACACATTACCACGTCCATGTGATCTACAGCCACATCTTTACTGAGTCTTCATCTGATCATGAAACATCCTCCCTCTGTCAGCAGAGCTCAGTGAGATGGGGGCGAGGTGAGCAGAGGGGGTCTCAATGTGGGGGGGAGTTGTGGGTGGGGGGGATTGGTATGGAGGGGGATGAGTGCCGTGCCAATACTTCGATTTATCCAACTGGTCAGGAGCCCTTAGAGTGTCAACCGGATCCCGGGGATGCCCACTGGTTCCCGGGGAGTGCCCAGAGTACCCACTGACACTGGGAAGTGCCCATCTGAATGCCCACCAGATCCCGTGGCATGCCCACCAGATCCCGGGGCATGCCGACAGATCCCAGGGAATGCCCACTGGTTCCCAGAGTACCCACTGGCACTGGGAAATGCCCATCTGAATACTCACCAGATTACCCACTGGCACCTGTGGAGTGCCCACCAGATCCTGGGAGGGCCCACCAGAGTACCCACTGGCACCCAGGAAGTGCCCACCAGAGTACCCACTAGTGCCCAGGACATGCCCACTGGCCCCTGCGGAGTACCCGAGTGCCAGGGCCTACAGGGAGCAGGGGTTGGTTCGGGTTTCATGTTGCCCTGACTGTATGTGCAGGGTCTCTGACAGAAGCAGGGTAATGGGCCCTGGCTGCCCCCTTGGCAGCCCCTCCACCCCCAGCCTGTCTGGGCAACCCCTCCCGTGTCTAGCGATTCCTGCGTTTCCCCCTGGAGCCCCGGCTGCCGGCACCTGGCAGTTCCCGCATCCCCGTCGCATGCCCCGTCGCTCTCAGGTGCTCGAACAGTTTGTTCCTGGATGGGAACCGGCAGTCACAGCTGACACATTGGAGGGCATCCTGTGGAGAAACCAGACACGGCAGGGTTAAATCACCACGCCAGACTACTGACAACCCTTCCTGCCTCAAAACTCAGCGCACAAGGGTAAAGACAGGCCAGAAGCCCCTCCTGCACAGGAAACCATGAGCCGGCTGGGTGAGGGAGATGTAGGGGATGTCGTGCATTTGGACTTTCAAAAGGCCTTCGACGAGGGCTGCACACGAGGGTGCTTCACAGGAGCCCATGGAATTACAGGAAGGACACTAGGGTGGGGATAGCGTTGGCTGGTGGGCAGGAAACAGAGAGTGGGGATGAAAGGATCCTGTTCTGGTTGGTTACTGGTTCCCAGTGGGGTCCACAGGGGCCGATGTTGGGGCCACTTCTTCCTACCTTGCGTAGAAATGATTTGGATGCAGAATCAATGTCTTTGTGGCCGAGTTTGCAGATAATACAGAGACAGGTGGAGGGGCAGGGAGTGAGGAGGGGACGTTGAGGCTGCAGGGAGACTTTGACAGATTTGGAGAATTGGGCAAAGAGATGGCAGATAAAATCCAATGTTGGGAAGTGTACGGTCATGCACTTTGGTCGAAGGAATAAAAGGGCCGACTGTTACTTGGATGGGGAGAAAATTCAAAATTCAGACGTGCAAAGGGACTTGGGATCCTCGTGCAGGAACCCCTAAAGGTTGACCCACAGGATGAGTCGGTGGTGAAGAAGGCGAATGCAATGTTGGCGACAGATCTAGAGGAATAGGATACAGGAGTAGGGATGGGATGGTGAGGTTTTATAAGGCACTGGTGAGGCCTCCCTTGCAGGACGGGGACAGGTTTGGGCTCCTAATTAAGAAAAGATGTGCGAGCATTGGAGAGGGTTGAGAGAAGATTCACAAGAATGATTCCTGGAATGAAGGGATTACCATATGAGGAACGTTTGATGGTTCTTGGACTGGACTCCTTGGAGTTCAGAAGAATGAGGGGGGACCTCGTAGAAACATTTTGAACGTTGAAAGGCCTGGACAGAGTAGATGTGGCAAAATTATTTCCCACGGTAGGAGAGTCAAAGACAAGAGGCCACAACTTCAGGATTGAAGGGCGTCAACTTAGAACAGAGATGGGAAGAAAATTCTTCAGCCAGAGGGAGGTGAATCTGTGGAATTTGCTGCAATGGTCGGCTGTGGAGACCAGATCATTGGGTGTACTTAGGGCAAAGATTCAGAGATCTCTGAATAGTCAGGGGATCAAAGGTTATGGGGAGAAGAGTGGGATGTGGGGCTGAGTGGACAAGAGTGGGGTGGGGCAGAGTGGACAAGAGTGGGGGGTGGGGCAGAGTGGAGAGGAGTGGGGGGTGGGGCAGAGTGGAGAGGAGTGGGGGGTGGGGCAGAGTGGAGAGGAGAGGGGGGTGGGGCAGAGTGGAGAGGAGTGGGGGAGGGGCAGAGTGGAGAGGAGTGGGGGGTGGGGCAGAGTGGAGAGGAGTGGGGGTGGGGCAGAGTGGAGAGGAGAGGGGGGTGGGGCTGAGTGGAGAGGAGTGGGGGGTGGGGCAGAGTGGAGAGGAGTGGGGGTGGGGCAGAGTGGAGAGGAGTGGGGGGTGGGGCAGAGTGGAGAGGAGAGGGGGGTGGGGCAGAGTGGAGAGGAGTGGGGGGTGGGGCTGAGTGGAGAGGAGTGGGGGTTGGGGCTGAGTGGAGAGGAGTGGGGGTTGGGGCAGAGTGGAGAGGAGTGGGGGTGGGGCTGAGTGGAGAGGAGTGGGGGTGGGGCAGAGTGGAGAGGAGTGGGAGTGGGGCTGAGTGGAGAGGAGTGGGGGGTGGGGCTGAGTGGAGAGGAGTGGGGGTGGGGCAGAGTGGAGAGGAGTGGGGGTGGGGCAGAGTGGAGAGGAGAGGGGGGTGGGGCAGAGTGGAGAGGAGAGGGGGGTGGGGCAGAGTGGAGAGGAGTGGGGGGTGGGGCAGAGTGGAGAGGAGTGGGGGGTGGGGTTGAGTGGAGAGGAGTGGGGGGTGGGGTTGAGTGGAGAGGAGTGGGGGTGGGGCTGAGTGGAGTGGAGTGGTGGAGGGGCTGAGTGGGGGAGGGGCTGAGTGATGGGATGACGTACCTTTGCTCCTTTAAATCTTATGGGACCATCACCTGGACTGATAGGGTGGTGGGACATCAGCCTGATCGGTTTGGGGTAACACTGCCGGCCGGAGCAGTGTGTGTTCAGTGGCTGGAGGTCACCCCCACCCTCACACCCCCTGCAAACTTGCTTCTGACCCTCTGCACCCCTCCTCCTTAGAGAGCATCCCTCAGCTCACCTCACCTGGGAGGGGGAGGGTCGGGGTTGGAGGGTCAAGGGTGGGACGGTGGGTCAGGGTGAGTGGGGAGGGTCGAGGTTGGGAAGGGGAGACTCGAGGGTGGGAGGGCATGGGTCAGGGGTGGGAGGGGGAGAGGAGATGGGGGGGGGTCAGGTTTGTTGAGCATCCCCAGGATTTCTGACCATGGCAGAACACCACGCCCCCACGCCACATGCCCCTGCTGGTACCCTTTGACCCTCCCCCCATCCCCCGCACCGTAGGCTGTCATTCGGGGCTGAGCACTGCCCTGCAGCTGCAGGCTCGAGTCACGAGGAGCCAGACCCTTCGGCTGACGTGTCTGCACCCAACACTGCTTGCCTTTGAGATATATTCACTCCAACCCCTTCATATTCAAGAGCCTGGGACCCTTCCCCCAAGACCATAGGAGGGAGGACCCCATGAGGGGCACTTTCACACAGAGTGCCATGGGTATGTGGAACAAGCTGCCACAGGACATAACCATTTACAGCACAGAAACAGGCCAGTTTGGCCCTACTAGTCTGTGGTGAACATCTTCTCCCACCTCATCCCACTGGCCTGCGTTAGGCCCATAACCCTCCAAACCTCTCCCGTCCATATACCTATCCAATCTTTCCTTAAATATTAACATCAATCTCGCTTCTACCACCACTGCCGGAAGTTCATTCCCTACCCCACCACCCTCTGCGTGAAGAAATTCCCCCTCATGTTTCCCCTTAACTTTCCCCCTTTTACTCTCAGTCCATGCCCTCCTGTTTGAATCTCCCCCACTCTCAGTGGAAAAAGCCTGTCCACATTGACTCTATCTGTGCCCATTAGGGTTCAAATCACGGTAGAGGCAGGTGTACCGTTTCATCGACATTCAGTCAGGCACAGGGTGGGAAATGTTGAGTGGGCTATGGGCTGAACGCTGTCCCGTGGGATAAGCTGGGGTTGTTTATGTGGCCAGAATGGGAGGAAGGGAGACGAGCTGCGTCTTCCCAACCTGAAAACCCATCGTTCAGGGTGATCACTTTTACATTTAAAAATTTAAATTTTTGAGGAAACGTAGACATACAGCAGGGTAACGGGCCATTTCGGCCTGCGAGCCGTGCCGCTCAATCACACCCATTCACCTACAACCACTGGTACGCTTTGAATGTTAGAAGGAAACCGGAGCCCCCTACCACCGTAGAGAAACTCACGCAGCCACAGGGAGAACGCACAAGCTCCTTACAGACAGCGCGGGATTCGAACCATGGTCCCGATGGCTGGTGCTGTAAGGGCGTTGTGCTAATGCCTCGCCAACTGGGCGACCCTCACACTCCCGATTCGCCGAATCTTGGTGGTCGGTCAGTGGTGAGATTTGTTTAATACTTTAGCAGGTGCCGTTTTATTAACTCTCAGGCACAACCTGACATTGTGCCCTCTAATCCAAGACTCCCAAATGTAGTTGTTGACACAGCCCCGGCTCCTGACACCACCTCCATCCACCAGCTCCCCAATGAGCAGAATCTGCTGGGGGATGCTCAACAAACCTGACCCCCCCCATCACCTCTCCCCCTCCCACCCCTGACCCATGCCCTCCCACCCTCGAGTCTCCCCTTCCCAACCTCGACCCTCCCCACTCACCCCGACTCACCGTCCCACCCTTGACCCTCCAACCCCAACCCTCCCCTGACCCTCCAATCCCGACCCTCCCCCTCCCAACCCTCGACACTCCCAATTTTACGCTCCACCCCCCCACACTCCCCTCCTCACCCAACTGGCCCCAACCGCCACACAGCCCTGCACCCAGGTCCTGTCCACACAGCCCCACCCCCTCTGGCCCCACCCTCACCTGGGGTTGATTCTCTGCTCGCGCCCCGGATCGTTTTCGGAGCTTCTCATTTTTACCTTTGGTTTTCTGGCTAAAAATTGGAAAAGAATCAATTGGCAGCTGTTACCCCAGAACTCTCAGCCCTCCCCTCAGGACCACCAGGGCCTCCAGTCCCTCAAACCAGTACCTCCACCTGTTGACCCTTCTGGAAACCCCATCTCCTCTGGACCCCCACTGTCCCCCGGAAAACACATCCAACCCACCATGGGAAACCCAGTCCCTCAACCCAGGACGTTCCCCGAGGATTCCCTTCTCCCAACTCTGGGACTGCCATTCCACCCCCCTCCCCCTCCACAACACCGCTCTCCAGGTGGGGGTTGGAGGTTCCTGGGTGTTGGGGCGGGGTTCCTACATGCAAGTGTGGCACCTGAAAATCAAATCTGTCATCATTGGGCTCTGTGTCCAGATCCTCTCCTGGTGATCAGCGTGCACCGGTGACCTTTCCTGGCGATCGGTGTGGACCGGTGACCCCTCCTGGAGATCGGTGTGGACCGGAAACCCCTCCAGGAGACCATCGTAGATCGGTGACTCCTCCTGGTGATCGGCGTGGATCGGTGACCCCTCCTGGCGACTGGCGTGAATCGGTGACCCGTCCTGGTGACCAGCGTGGATCAGTGATCCCTCCTCTTGACTGACGTGATTTGGTGAGCCCTCCTGGCGATCGGCATGCATCAGTGATGCCTCCTGGGCTGACGATTCAGTGGTCCCAGAGATTGGCCACTTGCCCTGCGGCAGCAGTTCACTGCTGTCCCTCAGTTTTTCCCGCTCCTTGCTGCTCTCTCTCAGTCTATCGCTGCTCCCCGATGGACCCCTGCTGGTCTCCCTGGGACTGTCACTCTCCTTGCTGCTCTCAGATTGGCTAACGGCGGGGCTGAAGGGCAGGGGATGACACATCTGCTGCAGAGGACACAACATCAGCTCAAACATGTTATCACCAGAAGCTGGTGAAGAAATGGGCAGCTTTATGCCCTGGACAGGGGCCTCAAGGAAAACAGACAACTAACGTGGGTAGGGACTACACAGTAAATGTGGGACTTGGGAGTGTTGTGGAGCAGAGGGATCTGGGGGAGTGTTGAGGAGCAGAGGGATCTGGGGGAGTGTTGTGGAGCAGAGGGATCTGGGGGAGTGTTGAGGAGCAGAGGGATCTGGGGGACTGTTGTGGAGCAGAGGGATCTGGGGGAGTGTTGAGGAGCAGAGGGATCTGGGGGAGTGTTGAGGAGCAGAGGGATCTGGGGGAGTGTTGAGGAGCAGAGGGATCTGGGGGAGTGTTGAGGAGCAGAGGGATCTGGGGGAGTGTTGAGGAGCAGAGGGATCTGGGGGAGTGTTGTGGAGCAGAGGGATCTGGGGGAGTGTTGAGGAGCAGAGGGATCTGGGGGAGTGTTGAGGAGCAGAGGGATCTGGGGGAGTGTTGAGGAGCAGAGGGATCTGGGGGAGTGTTGAGGAGCAGAGGGATCTGGGGGAGTGTTGAGGAGCAGAGGGATCTGGGGGAGTGTTGAGGAGCAGAGGGATCTGGGGGAGTGTTGTGGAGCAGAGGGATCTGGGGGAGTGTTGTGGAGCAGAGGGATCTGGGGGAGTGTTGAGGAGCAGAGGGATCTGGGGGAGTGTTGTGGAGCAGAGGGATCTGGGGGAGTGTTGAGGAGCAGAGGGATCTGGGGGAGTGTTGTGGAGCAGAGGGATCTGGGGGAGTGTTGTGGAGCAGAGGGATCTGGGGGAGTGTTGAGGAGCAGAGGGATCTGGGGGAGTGTTGAGGATCAGAGGGATCTGGGGGAGTGTTGTTGAGCAGAGGGATCTGGGGGAGTGTTGTGGAGCAGAGGGATCTGGGGGAGTGTTGAGGAGCAGAGGGATCTGGGGGAGTGTTGAGGAGCAGAGGGATCTGGGGGAGTGTTGAGGAGCAGAGGGATCTGGGGGAGTGTTGAGGAGCAGAGGGATCTGGGGGAGTGTTGAGGAGCAGAGGGATCTGGGGGAGTGTTGTGGAGCAGAGGGATCTGGGGGAGTGTTGAGGAGCAGAGGGATCTGGGGGAGTGTTGTGGAGCAGAGGGATCTGGGGGAGTGTTGTGGAGCAGAGGGATCTGGGGGAGTGTTGTTGAGCAGAGGGATCTGGGGGAGTGTTGAGGAGCAGAGGGATCTGGGGGAGTGTTGAGGAGCTGAGGGATGTGGGGAGTGTTGTAGAGCAGAGGGATTGGGGGAGTGTTGTAGAGCAGAGGGATCTGGGGGAGTGTTGAGGAGCAGAGGGATCTGGGGGAGTGTTGTGGAGCAGAGGGATCTGGGGGAGTGTTGTGGAGCAGAGGGATCTGGGGGAGTGTTGAGGAGCAGAGGGATCTGGGGGAGTGTTGAGGAGCAGAGGGATCTGGGGGAGTGTTGTGGAGCAGAGGGATCTGGGGGAGTGTTGAGGAGCAGAGGGATCTGGGGGAGTGTTGAGGAGCAGAGGGATCTGGGGGAGTGTTGTGGAGCAGAGGGATCTGGGGGAGTGTTGTGGAGCAGAGGGATCTGGGGGAGTGTTGTGGAGCAGAAGGATCTGGGGGAGTGTTGAGGAGCAGAGGGATCTGGGGGAGTGTTGAGGAGCAGAGGGATCTGGGGGAGTGTTGAGGAGCAGAGGGATCTGGGGGAGTATTGTGGAGCAGAGGGATCTGGGGGAGTGTTGTGGAGCAGAGGGATCTGGGGGAGTGTTGAGGAGCAGAGGGATCTGGGGGAGTGTTGAGGAGCAGAGGGATCTGGGGGAGTGTTGAGGAGCAGAGGGATCTGGGGGAGTGTTGAGGAGCAGAGGGATCTGGGGGAGTGTTGTGGAGCAGAGGGATCTGGGGGAGTGTTGTGGAGCAGAGGGATCTGGGGGAGTGTTGAGGAGCAGAGGGATCTGGGGGAGTGTTGAGGAGCAGAGGGATCTGGGGGAGTGTTGAGGAGCAGAGGGATCTGGGGGAGTGTTGAGGAGCAGAGGGATCTGGGGGAGTGTTGTGGAGCAGAGAGATCTGGGGGAGTGTTGTGGAGCAGAGGGGTCTGGGGGAGCTTTGTTGAGCAGAGGGATCCAGGGATCCAGGAATACAGGTATATGTTGTCTGAAAGTGGCATCACAGGTAGATTTGGTGGTCAAAAAGACATTGGACACATTGACCTTCATCAGTCACAGCACTGAGGTCACGTTCTAGTTTTATAAGGTGTTGGTGAGGCCCCATGTGGATCAGTTTTGGTCACTGTGTTGCGGGAAGGATGTTGTCCAGCAAGTGGGTGCAGAAAAGATTTATGGCAGGACTCGGGGGACCTGAGCTACAGGGAGTGGAGGAACAGGCTGGGGCTTTATTCCTTGGAATGCAGGACGACGAGGGGCTGATGTTGCAGTGGTGGAGGGGAATAGATTGGGTGAACGCAGAGATCTTTTGACCAGAGTGGGGTAATCAGTAACCATAGGACAGCAAACATAGAATACTGCAGCACAGTACAGGCCCTTCGGCCCTCAATATTTTGTTTTCCTATAGATTTTTTAAAAAAATAGTATCAAACCCTCCCCACCCTGTTTCCTATTTTTCTTCAATCCATGTACCAATCTCAGAGTCTCTTAAATGCCCCGAATGTTCCAGCTTCCACCACCACACCCCACTCCATGCACACTCTCCCTCCCCCAAGCCCACCTCAGCCCCCTCTATCCCCTCCCCCTCTACCCCCTCCCCAGTGCTGGATGTGGTGGGGTGTGTGGGGCTGAACGGGGTTGGGGAGTTTCAACATTGGGGGGGGTGGTCGGTGGTGGAGGCGCAATTTTTAATTGGCCCCCCCTACATTATGGACCCTCCCTGCGTTGTGGAACCCCCACCCCAAGCATGGCATTCCAGGCCCCCAACACTCTGCTTAATAAAACTTGATCTCTTTGCGTTCTCTGAGTCCTTTCTTATGAGCCCTTCCTGTTTCCTGTATCTAATATGTGTTTCCTTCTTCCTCTTCACCAGTTGCCTCACCTGCTTTTTCAGCCATGGTTCCTTTTACCTACCATCTTTTCCCTGTCCCAGTGGGACGACCTTATCCTGAACCCAGCACAATTGTTCCCTAAACATCCTCCATGTTGTTTCTGTGCTTTCACCCGTGAACATCTGTTTCCAATTTATTGTCGCTCGTTCCTGCCTCGTCCCTTCCCCAATTAAACACTTTTATTTTGTCTGTTTTTGTCCTTTTCCATTAGCTGTACTGAAGATAAGGGAGTCATAGCCACTCTCACCAAAATGTTCCCCCACCGTTGAGGTTCCCAACCTGACCAGGTTCATTCCCCAGATCCAGATCCAGTGTGGCCTCTCCTCTCGTCGGCCGCTACACAGACTGTGTCAGGAATCCTTCTTGGACACACCTGACAAATTCAGCCCCGTCCATCCCTCCTGCATTCAGGAGGTGCTGGTCAATATTAGGGAAGTTTAAGTCTCCTATAATTACAACCCAGTATTTCCCACCATTCCAAAATCTACCCATTTATCTGCTCCTCGGGGGAGGCCGAGAACCCCAACCCGCCCCCCCCACCCCAGCGGACACCCCCTCACCTGCTTCCGCATTTTCTTCTTGAGTTTCCTGGAGGGTCTGGAGGAGTGAGATGTGATGTCAGCGATGGGGGCTCTCGACTCCCAACACCGCCCCTCCATAGACCATACCCCACACCAACTCACCCACATCCCTCACCCAATGCCCCCCCACAAGTCGTACCCCACACTTCTCCCCACTCCCCCTCAAACACCCTTCCTCCACACCACCCTCCCACTCTGCCCCTACCCCATACAACTCCCCCCACACCTCTCCTCACTCCCCCACAATCACCTCTCCTCACTCCCCCACAATCACCCCTCCTCCACACTCCCCCTCAACGACCCTCACCCTCACCACCATCACACACCCCTCCACTTTCACTCTAGTAGCCCCACCCTGTGCCCGTTCTTGCCCCAACCCCCTCGTTCCATCACTCTCACCCCTGGCCTCCCACCCCCCTTCCCCATACCTGGGCTGTCGAGGGGAAGGGTCCTGTGGCGGGGAGGGGTCCCGTGGAGGGGAGGGGTCTCGTGACGGGGAGGCGTCCTGTGATAGCACCTGCTCCTCCACCTGCAGTTGCTGTCGCAGTAACATCACAGTGGCCCTGTGCTTCTTCGACCTCTCGTGGTTCCGCATTCTGCCAGGTCACAAGTCACAGGTCAGAGTCCTAGCCCTCAGGTCGGACCCCACCACAACTACCCACCCGCCGCAACACCTGACCCCGCCACGACCCCGAATAACCCCGCTGCGACCCCGAATAACCCCGCTGCGACCCCGAATAACCCCGCTGCGACCCCGAATAACCCTGCTGCGACCCCAAATAACCCCACTGCGACCCAACTCCCCCACCACCCCAAATTCTCCACCAAGACCCTCCCCACCGCAAACCCTGGCCCCGCCACATTCCTCTTGGCCGACCCCGCCACGACACCCTCGCTGACCCCGCCTCCCCTTACACAGGATCTTGCTGTGACCCCCACACCACCTCACACAATCCCCCCTGCCCCATCATACCCCACCCCCCCTACACATATTGCACCCTCACCCCACACCCCTTCCCCCCACCCCAACCCTGACTAACCCCGCTGCAACCTCCCAATACCGGATCCCCCACCCTGGGAGACCTCGATCACCCACGTGTTTGAACTCTGGAAGGTTCGTTCACAGGCTGGGCAGTACAGGTCGTCGTATGGGGAGAGGTCCGCCGTCTTGTCACCCACTGTGTCTGGAACACACCATGCAATATCGTCACACTGCGGCAGTGGGGACGGGGGAGGGGGAGCACCGGGAAAGGACGGAGTGCCACAGGAGGGGTGACTGCTCAGGCTTTGTGGCACCTCACCGAACCATCTCCCCAAGGCTCCCCTCACCCCCTCTCCCCAGTATCCCCCACCAGCCCCTCTTCAACCCATTGCCAGCCCCCTCCCACCTGTGCCGGTCTCTCCCCACAACCACCTCCCCTTCCAGCCCCAATTCCCAGTAGCCCCCTCCCCAGCCTCTCTCCCCCACCAGGCTGGTCTCCCTGGGGCTAAAATCACTGCCCATCCACACAGCGAGAGGAGATGCTGCGACTGGAAACTGGGGCTGATGGGGGTGTTCTCCCTATATTTAGGGGAGGATCTGAGTACATTGCTCCTACCTGCCCCTTGCCCGCTGCAGTCCTGCCCCTCCTCCTCGCTGCCGGATGAGGCCTCGTCGGAGCTGTCCCCAAACTCCCTCTGGTACTGTGCCTCCATGTGCCGCAGCTCCTGCTCGAGGCCCGACAGGGTAACCCAGCTCTGCTCCTGGTACTGCTCGGCAAGCCTGCCACGACAGACAGGGTTAGGGGTCGGGATGGAATCCTGCAGCCCACCCTTCCCCTCGCAGAGGTGGGTGGGGGTGAGGATCCAAGGACACGGGGGAGCAGACACACCTCACAGAGGGCGGCAGGATACCAGCGTTCCCGGGAGGTGAAAGGAGACTGAGGGAAGCCTGCAGGCACTGGGGTCGGGATCAACAGAAAGCCTGCAGGTCACCCAGCATCCACGTCGAGTAACAGGCAGCGATGGTCTGCATCTGGGTCAACCGCCCGGGGGAAATGCTGGGGTGGGAGGTGGGTGGTGAGTGGGCCCCGGAGCGGTTTCCGAATCATTTTAGGCCGCTGACCTCTCACAGCCAATAAAACTGTCTTGGCATCTTTAAAGTAGGGGATCCACAACGTGGGGTGGGGGTGGGGGTGGGGGGTCCACAATGCAGGGAGGGTCCATAATGTAGGGAGGTCAATTGAAAAATTGCACCTCCACCACCGACCACCCCCCTCCCCCCAGTGCTGAAACTCCCAACCCCGTTCAGCCCCACACACCCCACCACGTCCAGCACTGGGGAGGGGGTTGAGGGTAGAGTGGGAGGTGGGGTGGGGAGACTTGGGGGAGGGGGAGTGTGCATGGAGTGGGGTGTGGGGATTGATGGGGAAGGGTTAGGCAGAGGATGGGGTTCGGGAGAGGAGAGGGAGAGAGATGGGGAGGAGAGGGAGGGGGATGGGGAGGAGAGGGAGGGGGTGGGGAGGAGACGTAGAGGGGAGGGAGTGCGTGTGGAGGTTGAGGGGGAAGGGGAGGCAGAGGACAGGGTTGGAGGGGAGGAGGATGGGGAGGTGGAGGCAGGGAGTTTGCATGGATTGAGGTGTGGGGTAGGGGGGAAGTGGAGGCAGAGGACGAGGTTGGGGGTAAAGGGAATGAGTGGGGTGTGGTGGGTAGAGGGACGCGGGGGGAGTGGGGGTAGATGGAGAGCGGGCAGAGAGCCACAGGCTCACGGATTGAAGGGAACCACCCCCAGGATACCCCCAACCAGGGGTGCCCACCCACCGTGCCTGCCGCAGTGCCTGTTGCCGCTGCAGCTCCTGCACCCTGCGGGCCTTCTGCAGGTTGATGCCGTCCAGGTGGTGTCGGTGTGCCTGCACCCGCCGGTCACGCTTGCGGACAAAGGCCGCCAGTTGACGGACCAGCTCGTTGCGTTGGCGCCGGGCCTTGTCCCGCACCCTGCGGTTCTCCTTTTCCATGGCCCGCTTTTCCCAGCGGTTGGCAGCTTGCCGGGTATCGAACTTCTCGAACCACGCCATGCTGCGACACGTGCAGAAACTCTGCCAGTGGGCGTAGAATGGGTGAACCACCTGTGGGAGAATGGGCAGGGCTCAGCGCAGAATCACGGCTCACCAGGGAGGAGGGTCGCAAGGGAGCAGTTCGCCGGGGATGGGGGCACAATCCAATGGTGGGGGTCAATTCACCGGGGGGGAAATGATTCCCCAGTGGAGAATATTCAACAGGGTGGGGCCACCATTCGCCGAGGTGACAAGTGGAGCCCAATCCAGAGGCATGTCCCCGAGTGCAGCCAAATGCAAACCTGAGCACAGCCTGATGCAGAGTGCACATCCCCAAATGCAGTCCAACCCAGAATATGCGTCCCCGACGCTGAACACACATCCCCAAGAGCAGCATGACGCAGAGCGTGTGTCTCCAAAAGCAGCCCAACCCAAAGCTCGTGTTCCCGAACACAGTCCATTGCAGAGTGCGCGTCCCCAAAAACAGCCCGACACAGAGCACACATCCCCAAAAGCAGCCAATGCAGAGTGCGCGTCTCCGAACGCAGCCTGTCGCGGAGCGTATGTCCCCAAAAGCAGCACAACCCAGAGAGAACTTTATCAAACGCAGCCCATCCCAGAGCGCGCATCCCCGAACACAGCCCATTGCAGAGCACACATCCCCAAAAGCAGCCCGACACAGAGCGCACGTCCCCAAAAGCAGCCCAATGCAGAGCACTCGTCTCCGAACGCAGCCTGACCTGGAGCATGTGTCCCTGAACACAGCCTGATGTGGAGCGTGCGTCCTCCCCAAATGCAACCCGACCCAGTGTGTGTGTCCCCGAATACCGTCCGACCTGAAGCATGTGTCCCCAAACGCAGCCCAATGCAGAACACACATCCTGCTGATGACTGTACCGTATCGTAGTCACTGTGTGAGTGTCCGAAGGTTGGGAAGGAGAGTTCCTCGGGGTTCAGTGCTCCCTCCATCTCTTCCTCTGTGATGGTGTCAAACACCAACCGGTACACCGCGTAGAAGCCCTGCAAACACACCAGAACCAGTGAGCGGTGCGGACAGGGTGGGGGTCCGTGCCAGCAAGGACAGGCAAGGGCGAAGGGAGAGGGTGGGAGGTGCAGAGCGTGGGGGGTGGGGATCTGTCAAATCCCCACCCACCAATTGCACAACATAGATGTCCACCTCAGAACAGGTCCTTCAGCCCCAATACCATCCAACCCTCCCCCCTCTCCCTCCCGTAACCCTCTTTTCTTCCATTCATGTGCCTGTCATGAGTCTCTTAAATATCCCTATTGTTCAGTCTTTCATTAGTGATACCCAAAAAAAGGCAGGGATCCTTGTATAGACCCATCTCGTTATTAAATTCAGATTATAAAATCAATGCAAAAGCATTGGTTGACAGGTTGGCAAAATATTTGCTGAAATTAGCTAATCAATATCAAGCCAGATTTGTAGAAAGGAGGCAGTCAGCAAACAATATAGCTGGACTGCTTAATATAGTCCATCGGGTACAGTCGGGGGTGGATGTGGAGAAGGCTTTCGGCAGACTGGAGTGGGACTTTTTGTTCAAGATACTGGACAAATGTGGATTGGGTAAAACATCTATTAACTGGGTGAAGACACATTACCATAAACCCCAAGCAAAAATTATTACAAATGGGCAGATGTCTCCAGTGCTTCCATTGAGTAGGTCCAGCAGGCAAGGCTGCCCAATGTCTCCAGCGCTGTTTATACTGGCAAATGAGCCATTCAGTGGGATTCAGACACAAGGGGTTTCAGGTGGAACACAATGGTATTTGACAGACTCTGAGGACTCGTAGGCAAGGCTGAAGACCACAGTGGAGAATTACGGGAAAGTTTTGGGGTATAAGGTCAATCTGGACAAAAGTAAAATGATGCCTTTGACGAACAGGGATTATAGACAATATCGACAGGGAAGTCAAATTTAAATGGCCACAAGAAGGCATTAAGTATCTGGGGATAAAAACAGATAAAGATTGAAGAAACTTATACAAAATTAAATATCTCCCTTCACTCCGGAAGATTGAGGAGGATGTTGATAGATGGAGAACTTTGCCCATAACACTGGCGGGCAGAGTGAACTGTGTCAGAATGAAGGTGATGCCAAGACTCCAGTATCTTTTTCAATTGTTACCCATTTCACTGCCCCAAGGTTTCTTTAAGACGCTTGGATCAGAAGGTTCTTGTAGAATAGTAAGGTGGCTAGAATCTCCATGGACAAGTTGGCACGAGACGACAATTTGGGAGGGTTAAAACTACTGGATTTCAGAAAATATTGTTGGGCTACTTAGGCAAGGTTTATCGCCTCACTCTTTGAGGGAGGGCCCCCCCACCCCCCACTTCCTGGGCACAAATTGGACGACACACGGTAGGTGAAAAGATAGCAGGAGAATTTATATATAAATGGGAAACAAAATTAATTTCAAACAAAAAAGATGACCCCAGACCAAAGCATATTCTTCAGATATGGCAAAAAATAAATCAATGTATTGGATGGAAGGTGGTGATATCTCCGAAAATGCCTTTGACCCAGAATAAGTTCATACCCTGGACTCTGGGTATGACCCTGATGCCAGAAATGGAACAGATGTATCAAGGACTGTTACAAAGAAAGGCAGCTCATGTCATTTGAACAGCTGAGAAATGAATATGGTTTGTCTAATAGAACAACCTTCTGCAATCTGCAAATGGGATATTTTTTAAGGGGAAAATTAGGACCGTCTATGATCCTACCTAAATGTAGTAACATGGAGACTCTAATTCGACAGGGGAACGTGTGTACATTTATTTCTCGAATGTATGACATATTCCAAAGTGAGGGCCTGAAGCCGGGCTTACATAGGTCAAGGGAGACGGGAGTCGGACTTGGGCACAATGAAGAGTGGTGGTAAGGCCTGTGTCTGGACAGCGTGACTGGGGTCATTAACGCCAGATACAGGTTGGTGCAATACAGCTCCTTGCACCAGGTGTACCTCACATCACAAAAATGACACAAATCAAAGCCAGAAATGTTGGAAATGTGCTTTAGTTGTGGTGTGGAGGTTGGAACCTTTGTTTACTCCACCTGGCTGTGTACGAAGGTGAGATCCTTCTGGCAAGACCTGGGGGACACTGAAAAAAATTACAAAGGTGGATTTTGCAAAAGGTCCGAGTTGTACCTTCTGAGAGATATTGGGGACGTGAGTTTTAGACTGTCCAAATATCAAATTCAGTTCATAAAGGTTGCCTTGTCAGTAGCCAGGAAGTGTATAGGGGTTACGTGGATGTCCAAATCCCAATACCACAGGATGGAAGATGGAAATTCCCCTGGAGAAAATCACAAAATCTAAGGGGGAAACATGACCCTTTCAAGTGTGGCAGCCCAATCTGAAATACATGGGCATGTTCCCCTTCCCTTTGAAATATGGACACTATAAAAATCTGTCCCAGCAGGGAAAGGAGTTGTGTTAAGGAAGTGGGACATGGTGCAGGTGACGGGCATTTTTTAAGTTTGTTTCTTTTTTCCCTGTGTTATTTAGTTAGTGAGCTTGTTGTTTCTTAGGTTTCAATGGGGGCTGTGAACCCCACTAGTATTTGTATAATTGCCTGTTTGGGGGAAAGGGAGGGGCGGGCGAATCAATACAGTCTGTACATTGTATGAATGTTGGAAAAGATGGTATTGGTCATTTAAATTGCTTTATGAAAAATACCAAAATATTTTTTTAAATGCCCCTAATATTCCAGCCTCCACCACCATCCCTAGTAATGCTTTCCAGGACCCCACAACTCTGTATAAAAAAAACTTACCCTAACGCCTCCCCTAAACTTCCCTCCCTTCACTGTGTACACACGTCCTCTGGTGTGTGCGCGATGGGTGTCCAGGGGAGCGGTGGGTGTCCAGTCTGGGAGAGGGGTGGAGGTGGGTGACTGGGGGAGGTGGAGGGGTCTGGGAAAGGTGGAGGGGTCTGGGAAAGGTGGAGGGGTCTGGGAAAGGTGGAGGGGTCTGGGAAAGGTGGAGGGGTCTGGGAAAGGTGGAGGGGTCTGGGAAAGGTGGAGGGGTCTGGGAAAGGTGGAGGGGTCTGGGAAAGGTGGAGGGGTCTGGGGAAGGTGGAGGGGTCTGGGGAAGGGTAGGTTTACAGGGGATGGGGTGGATGGGGGAGAAAGGAACAGCAGATGCCGCGGGGATCGCGCTGAGGGGAACGTGCCAGTGCGGTGAGGAATGTACTGTGGGGACTGCGCGGTGGGGAACGCGTGTTGCCCCACCTCTTCGTCATCGCTGTAGCCATTGTAACAGGCGCTGGTGAAGAACTGCAGCAGGTCAAGGCTGTCATCCTGGAAATCACCATCCTGACCCCCCTTGAGAATGGCCTCACGATGGCTGTCGTACCTGCAGCCAGACACACACCATCACACAGGCAATGCAAGACTGCAAATGACTGATGCAGGTACCGGGGTTTAGCTGTTTTAAAGGGAATAGGATGGGAAAGTAAGGGTGGGGGGAAGTGGGGAGGGATAGTATCAAGCTGTAGAAAGGGAGGAGACAGCAGAGGGAGGGTCCACTGGGTGGGTGTGGGTGGAATTCAGAAATAGGAAGGGATCTCTCACAGTGCTGGGAGCCATCTGGAAGCCCCAGATTTTGGAATGGTGCGGGAAATATAGGATTGTAGTTATGGGTGATTTCAACTTCTGCACCATCTGACTGTAAGAGGGCTAATTTAAATTTAGACATACAGCACGGTAACAGGCCCATGCCTCACAATTTACACCCCATTAACCTACAACCCCCGGTACATTTCGAAGGATGGGAGGAAACCGGAGCCCCCAGGTAAAACCCACGCAGACACGGGGAGAAAGTTCCAACTCCTTACAGACAGCGCAGGATTTGAACCCTGGTCCCGATCACTAACCATGGATAGATGGGGCTGAATTTGTCAGGTGTTTAAGAAGGATTCCTGACACAGTCTGTGGACTGGCCGGCAAGAGGAGAAGCCACGCTGTACCTAGTTCTGGGGAATGAAGGTTTTCAAAGATTACAGAGGAATTTGGACTGGTTGGAAGAGTGGGTTGAAAGATGGCAGATGGAGTTTAATGCTGAGAATTGTGAGGTGCTTCATTTTGGAAGGAATAATCAAAACGGGACGTACGTAGTAAACGGGAGGGTATTGGGGAATGCAGTGGAGCAGAAAGATCTGGGGATAACGGTTCTTCATTCCCTGAAGGTAGAATCTCATGAGGATAGTTTGCTGGCCTTTATCAATCAAAGCATGAAATATAGGAGTTGGGAGGTGATGTTGAGACCGTTCAAGGCATTTGGAATACTGCGTGCAGTTCTGGTCACCAAATTGTAGGAAGGATATCAACAAGGTAGAGAGTGCAGAGAAGGTTTATGAAAATTTTACCTGGGTTTCAGAATCTAGATCACAAGGAAAGATTGAGCAGATTAGGTCTTGATTCCTTGGAGCGTAGAGGTTGAGAGGGGATTTGATAGAGGTATTTAAGATTATGAAGGGGATAGATAGAGTTGATGTGGATGGGCTTTTTACATTGAGGGTAGGAGAGATTGAAATAAGAGGTCGTGAGTTGAGAGTTAAGGCGGAAAAGTTTAGAAGTAACACAAGGGGAAACTTCTTCACTCAGAGAGAGGTGGTTGTGTGGAATGAGCTTCCAGGATCAGTGGAAGCAGGGTCCATTTTGTCATTTAAGGAGAAATTGGATGGCAGGGGAATGGAGGGTTATGGGCAGGGTGCAGGTAGGTGGGACTAGAGGAAAGGACTTGGTTCGGTGGGAACTAGAAGGGCCAAGATGGCCTGTTTCTGTGCTGTAATTGTGTATGGTTATATGAACCTGATCAGATGGTGGACCTCTCAGTTGGAGAACATTTTGGTGAGATTGATTAGAACACCCTTCAGCAGAGCTATGGAAAAGAATAAGAGCAGAGAAAATTGGAAGGTGTTTAATTGGGGAAGGGATAATTATGAAGGGACGAGGCAGGAACTAGCGAGCGTAAATTGGCGACAGATGTTCAAGGGTGAAAGCATAGAATTAATATGGAGGAAGTTTAGGGGCCAATTGTGCTGGGTTCAGGATAGGTTTGTCCCACTTGGACAGGGAAAAAGGGAACCATGGTTGACGAAGCAGGTGAGGCAACTTGTCAAGTGGACGAAGGAAGTGATTGTTATCTGAAAGGGAAAATAATGTCATTTGAAGAGTTAAAAAAATAAATACAATATTCATAATAACACTATCTTTAATTAAGAGCTTTTTTCAGAGAAAATTAGAACCAGCTAATGATGTAACTAGAGTGAAACAGAGATCTGATTCGAAAGGGGAACACAAAGAAATTCACATCAATTATGTAACCTCTTTTCAATCTTCTTCAGCATGATGCTGAACCAAGCCATGAAAGACTTCAACAATGAAGACGCTGTTTACATCCGGTACCACACGGATGGCAGTCTCTTCAATCTGAGGCGCCTGCAAGCTCACACCAAGACACAAGAGAAACTTGTCCGTGAACTACTCTTTGCAGACAATGCCGCTTTAGTTGCCCATTCAGAGCCAGCTCTCCAGCGCATGACGTCCTGTTTTGCGGAAACTGCCAAAATGTTTGGCCTGGAAGTCAGCCTGAAGAAAACTGAGGTCCTCCATCAACCAGCTCCCCACCATGACTACCAGCCCCCCAACATCTCCATCGGGTACACAAAACTCAAAACGGTCAACCAGTTTACCTATCTCGGCTGCACCATTTCATCGGATGCAAGGATCGACAACGAGATAGACAACCGACTCGCCAAGGCAAATAGCGCCTTTGGAAGACTACACAAAAGAGTCTGGAAAAATAACCAACTGAAAAACCTCACAAAGATTAGCGTATACAGAGCCGTTGTCATACCCACACTCCTGTTCGGCTCCGAATCATGGGTCCTCTACCGGCATCACCTACGGCTCCTAGAACGCTTCCACCAGCGTTGTCTCCGCTCCATCCTCAACATCCATTGGAGCGCTTTCATCCCTAACGTCGAAGTACTCGAGATGGCAGAGGTCGACAGCATCGAGTCCACGCTGCTGAAGATCCAGCTGCGCTGGGTGGGTCACGTCTCCAGAATGGAGGACCATCGCCTTCCCAAGATCGTGTTATATGGCGAGCTCTCCACTGGCCACCGTGACAGAGGTGCACCAAAGAAGAGGTACAAGGACTGCCTAAAGAAATCTCTTGGTGCCTGCCACATTGACCACCGCCAGTGGGCTGATATCGCCTCAAACCGTGCATCTTGGCGCCTCACAGTTCGGCGGGCAGCAACCTCCTTTGAAGAAGACCGCAGAGCCCACCTCACTGACAAAAGACAAAGGAGGAAAAACCCAACACCAAACCCCAACCAACCAATTTTCCCCTGCAACCGCTGCAACCGTGTCTGCCTGTCCCGCATCGGACTTGTCAGCCACAAACGAACCTACAGCTGACGTGGACATTACCCCTCCATAAATCTTCATCTGCGAAGCCAAGCCAAAGAAGAAGAAGAAAGAAGACTTCAGTCATGGACTCCGAAACCAGAGTTATATAAATCAAAACAAAGATGGGAATCAGACTTGAATATTAGTCTTGACAGTAAGACCTGGTCTGACCTGTGTCAGGACTCCAGGATGAGAGCAATTAATGTAAGATCTAGACCGGTGCAATATAATTTTTTGCATCATCTATATCTTATCCCATAGAGGTTGCACAAATTAAATTCTAATATATCGGATATATGGTTTAAATGTGGGGAATCCTTTTACATTCTACCTGGTCGTGCACTAAAGTGAAACCCTTTAGGGAAAATCTAACAGTTTCATTAGACCAGATCATTGGGAAACAATTGCCATAAAGTCTGGAATTGTTTCTCCGAGGAAATATTGTGGACATAGGAGCTAAAATGAGGCTGTCCAAATACCAATTAGAATTTCTTAACGTTGTGCGGGTGCTGGCCAGGAAACATACTGCAATTACCTGGAAGTCTGATTCCCCTCTGGACCCAGCCCAGTGGATTGTGGAAATGCAGAGTTGCGTTCCTCTGGAGAAAATCACTTACAACTTAATTAGTATGTTTCTGCAGTACCTGCATTTACACAGGGTTGAATATTTAAGATACTTGTTCTGTTCTCAAGGCTTTCTGACCCTGTTCTTTCCCACATTTGAGATGCAGGTATGAAAAAGTTAGTCTTTCTGGACTGGATTCCAGCTCCTCTTTCTCTCGTGGTTCATTTCTTTGTTCACTTTCTCTTCTATTTTCTACTTTCCTTCCATTTTAGGGACTTATTGGGGGCGGGAGGTTAGTTGGAAATATGGACAACCTGTATCAATGATTTTTTTTTCCACCTTATTCATGTATCGGTAATGATTCATTCTTGACTCTTGTTTAACCACAAAATTAAAATATTCCAAAGAGGAAGGAGGAAGTAAACAAAAGGTCTAGAAGGGTAGCCAGGAAGAACAAGCAAGGGCATAGGAGAGCTAGAAGGGACATAAGGCGGCCTTGGAATGTAGGATTAGGGGACATCCCAATGTTCCAGCCTCCACCACCATCCCTGCCAACGTAATCCAGGCACCCACAACTCTCTGTGTGAAAAAACTTATCCCTAATATCTCCCCTGAACTTCCCACCCGTCACTTTGTACATATGTCCTCTGGTGTTTGCTGATCCTGCCCTGGGAAACCGATTCTGACTATGCACCTTATCTATGCCTCTCATAATCTTGTGGACCTCTATCAAGTCTCCTCTCATCCTTCTACGCTCCAAAGAGAAAAGTCCCAGCTGTGCTAACCTTGCCTCATAAGATTTATTTTTCAATCCTGGCAACATCCTGGTGAATCTCCTCTCCACCCTCTCCGCAGCTTCCACATCCCTCCTGAAATGAGGTGACCAGAACTGAACACAATTCTCTAAGTGTGGACTCACAAGAAATTTGTAGAGTTGCAACATGATCTCTCGACTCCTGAACTCATTCCCCCCATTAATGAATTTCAGCATCCCATCGGCCTTCTTAACCATCCCCACAAAGTTCCCCACAGGAGGTTAGGAAAAAAGGTGGAGGCATTAGGTATAAATGAGGAGGTAGTGAAATGGATTCAGCAGTGGTTGGATGGAAGGTGTCAGAGAGTAGTGGTAGAAAATTGTTTGTCCAATTGGAGGCCGGTGACTAGTGGAGTTTCTCAGGGTTCGGCCCTGGGTCCACTATTATTTGTTATATATATTAACGATCTGGATGTAGGGGTGGAGAATTGGATAAGCAAGTTTGTGGATGACACAAAGATTGGTGGTGTTGTGGACAGTGAGGTAGATTACCGTAGATTAAAAGGTGATTTAGGAAGGCTGGAGGTGTGGGCTGAGAAATGGCTGATGGAATTTAATACAGATAAATGTGAGGTGCTACATTTTGGAAAGGCAAATTTAAATAGGTCATATACATTGAATGGTATACAATTGAGGAGTGCAGAGCAACAAAGGGATTTAGGAGTTATGGTAAATAGTTCTCTCAAGGCTGATACTCAGGTAGATGGTGTGGTGAAGAAGGCATTTGGAATGTTGGCCTTCATAAGTCGGAGTATTGAATTCAAGAGTAGGGAGGTTATGATGAAATTGTACAAGGCATTGGTGAGGCCAAATTTGGAGTACTGTGTACAGTTTTGGCCACCAAATTAAAGGAAAGATATAAACAAAATAGAGAGAGTGCAGAGAAGGTTCACGAGAATGTTGACAGGATTTCAAGGTTTGAGTTACAGGGAAAGGTTGTGCAGACTGGGGCTTTTTTCTCTGGAGCGTAGAAGATTGAGGGGGGGACTTGATAGAGGTGTTTAAGATTTTAAAAGGGACAGACAGAGTAAATGTGGATAGGCTTTTTCAATTAAGAAAGGGGGAGATTCAAACTAGAGGACATGGTTTAAGATTGAAGGGGGAAAATTATAAGGGGAACATGAGGGGAAATTTCTTTACGCAGAGGGTGGTGGGGATGTGGAATGAGCTTCCGGCAGACGTGGTCGAGGCGGGATCATTGGTTACATTTAAGGAAAGACTGGATCGTTACATGGATAGGAGGGGACTAGAGGGGTATGGACCGGGTGCTGGTCAGTGGGACTAGGAGGGTGGGGATTTGCTACGGCATGGACTAGTAGGGCCGAACTGGCCTGTTCTGTGCTGTAAGTGGTTATATGGTTATATCAACCTGTGTGGAGACCTTGAGGGATGTATGGATTTGGACCCAAGGTCTCTCTGTTCATCCACACTCTTAAGCAACCGACCATTAACCACGTACTCAGCCTTCAGGTTTGACCTTTCAAAATGCATCACCTCACACTTATCTGGATTGAAATCATCTGCTACTTCTCTGCCCAACTCTGCAGCCTGTCTATAACCTTTTGTAACCTTCGACAACCTTCAGCTCCATCCACAACTCCTCCAACCTTCGTATCATCCACAAACTTACTGACCCAACCTTCCACCTCTTCATCCAGGTCATTTATAAAAATCACAAAGAGCAGGGGTTCCCAGAACAGATCCCTGCATCACTCCACTAGTTCCCAACCTCCAGACAGAATCTGTTCCATCTACTATGAAGGGTGGCACGGTTTGTGAAGAAGTTAACACAATGCTGTTACAGCGCCAGAGATCGGGACCTGTGTTTGAATCCAGTGCTGTCTGTAAGGAGTTTGTACGTTCTCCCCGTGTCTGCATGGGTTTACCCAAGGGGCTCCGGTTTCCTCCCACCATTTAAAATGTACTGGGGGTGTAGGTTAATGGGGTGTAATTAGGTGGCAAGATTTGTGGGCCGAAATGGCCTGTTACCGTGCTGTATGTCTGAATTTTTTTAAAAATCAAATTTAAATTTAACCTCTGCCTTTTGCAGGCAAATCAATCCTGAATCCACACAGACAAGGTTCCACTGATCGCGAGACTCATGACTTTCTCAGCGAGTCTCTAATAGGTCTCTAATTCCCCTGAGCGTAAAGCCCTGCAAAAAGTAGTGGACACAGCCCAGGCCATCACAGGCAAAACCCTCCCCACTATTGGGTACATCTACAGGGAACGCTGCAGAAATCATCAAGGATCCACCCCACCCAGCACACGCTCTGTTCTCGCTGCTACCATCAGGAAAGAGGTGTCAGCCCCACAGGACTCACACCCCCAGGTTCAGGAACAGCTGCTCCCCCTCCAAACGAACTCAATCAGGGACTCATTTAAAGATTATTGATTTTTTTTATACTCTCTGTATTGCAGTCAGTTGTTCAAATTTCTTTATTTGTTTATATAGAAAACTAGAGCACAGAACAGGCCCTTCAGCCCTTGATGTTGTGCCGACCCATAAATTCCTTACAAAATATAAATTAAACCCTCCCTACCCCATAACCCTCTATTTTTTCCTTCCATCTGAAATGCCTCTAATGTTTCGGCCTCCACCACCATCCCTGACAAGACATTCCAGGCCCCTACTCCTCTCTGTGTAAAAAACTTACTCCTGACGTCTCCCCTTCACTTTGTACACGTCTTCTGGTGTTTACTGATCCCGCCCTGGGGATCAGGTGCTGGCCATTCAGTTTCTATGCCTCTCATAATCTTGTTGACGTCTATCAAGTCTCCTCTCATCGTTCTAAACTCCAAAGAGAAAAGTTCCAGCTCTACTAACCTTGTCTCATAAGGCTTATTTTCCTAACCAGGCAACACCCTGGTCAATCTCCACTGCTCCCTCCCCACAGCTTCCACATCCTTGTATATGCTGTGGAGTTTTTTTTTGCATTACCAATAAGTGGAAATTCTGCTGTGCTCACAGGAGAAAAGAATCTCAGCTTTGTATATGATGTCATGTATGTAGGAACATAGGAAGTAGGAACAGGAGCAGGCCAAAAATGGCCCATCAAGCCTGCTCCGCCATTGAATACGATCATGGCTGACCTAATTTATGACCTAACTCCACCTACCTGCCTTCTCCCCATATCCCCTAATTTCTCTATCACCTCATTCGGCCCATCGAGCCTGCTCCGCTGTTCAATACGATCATGGCTGATCTAATTTATGACCTAACTCCACCTACCTGCCTTCTCCCCATATCCCTAATTCCTCTATCACCTCATTCGGCCCATCGAGCCTGCTCCATCATTCAATACGATCATGTCTGATCAAATTTATGACCTAACTCCACCTACCTGCTTTCTCCCCATCTCCCCTAATTCCTCTATCACCTCATTTGGCCCATCGAGCCTGCTCCGCCATTCAATAAGATTTTGGCTGATCTAATTTATGACCTAACTCCACCTACCAGCCTTCTCCCCATCTCCCCTAATTCCTCTTGACAATAACTGTGAAATCTGAGGGGCAGGACTGGCAGCTCCACATTCTTGCTTCAGGGCGAGACGCTTAGCACCAGCGATTGGGACCAGGGTAAGAAGTTTGTACCTTCTCCCTGTGTCTGCATAGGTTTGCCCTGGGGGGACTCTGGTTTCCCCCCACCATTCGAAACATACTGAGGGTTGCAGGTTAATTGGGTGGCACGGGCTCGTGGGCCAAAATGGCACTTTTAAAAATTTAAATGAGGAAGGACAGGGGAGTTGCATTATTCGTTAAGGAGGTCGTCTGTACTGACAATAAATCTGAATCTGGCGTGTGGAGCGGGCTGGCTGAGGAGACAGTTGAGGCAGGTAATGGATTCAGCCCCCTGGCAGGTACCGACAGCAGGAGTGAGTTCCCTGGGAACACAGTGAAGGGGAGCAGTGGGGGTTGGGAAAGGACGCGGGGTGGGGGGGGGGGTGGCGACCCTCCAGGGCAGGGTCCTGGACAGGCTGCAGGGTGGTCTCACCATGCTCTCTCCTGCGGATCACTCAGGACATCGTACGCTGCCTGGATGACCTTGAACTGTTCCGCTGCATGCTCCGGATTCTCCGGGTTCTTGTCTGTGGGCAAAACCACCCCAGTATGAATGCTGTGGCCACTCATAACCGGCCTACCCAGACACTACATCTCCACCAAACCCCCAACCCATCGGACAGCCCCCCCAAACGGGACTAGAGGAGGGAGTGGCAAAAAAGCTGCCCCTCAATTGGGGCATATCTACGGATAGGTGGGATGCAGAGGGGCACAGGCCAATCACACACAAGAGGCAGCCCTGTGGGTGGGACACGGTGCTAGGAATGAGCAAGTAGGGCTGAAGAGCTTGACACGATCCTACCCCCAGGGAGGTTGGAGGGATGGGAGTGAGTGGGTAGTTGAAGGATCCTAGGGTCAGTAGGGGGAGGGAGGTCCCTGGGTCAGTGGGGGGGGGGGAGGGGGGTCCCAGGGTCAGTGGGGGGGAGGGGGGTCCCAGGGTCAGTGGGGGGGAGGGGGGTCCCAGGGTCAGTGGGGGGGAGGGGGGTCCCAGGGTCAGTGGGGGGGAGGGGGGGTCCCAGGGTCAGTGGGGGGGAGGGGGGGTCCCAGGGTCAGTGGGGGGGAGGGGGGGTCCCAGGGTCAGTGGGGGGGAGGGGGGGTCCCAGGGTCAGTGGGGGGGGGAGGGGGGTCCCAGGGTCAGTGGGGGGTAGGGGGGTCCCAGGGTCAGTGGGGGGGAGGGGGGTCCCAGGGTCAGTGGGGAGGGGGTCCCAGGGTCAGTGTGGAGGGGGTCCCAGGGTCAGTGGGGGGGAGAGGGGTTCCAGGGTCAGTGGGGGGGGAGGGGAGGGGGGGTGCCAGGGTCAGTGGGGAGGGGGTCCCAGGGTCAGTGGGGGGGAGAGGGGTTCCAGGGTCAGTGGGGGGGGGGGGAGGGGGGGTGCCAGGGTCAGTGGGGGGGAGGGGGTGCCAGGGTCAGTGGGGATCCCAGGGAAAGTGGGGGGAATGGAGGGTCACAGGGTCAGGGGGGGTTACAGGGTCAGGGGGTCCCAGGGTCAGTTGGGGGAGGGGTAGATGATCCAAGGACACTTAGTTACATTTACCCCTGTCCCCCTCCCCTGGTCATCCCCCCTCCCAGTACCAGCCACCCCCAACCCGGGTCTCTACCAACCCCCCCCAGTACCTGCCCTTGGAATGGTGCCCTCTCCCCCGTCCTGCCACCCACTAACCCGGTGCCCCCCATGGGTCTCCCCCAACCTTGACCCTCCCCCACCTCCCAGGATGGGTCCCCCCTACCCTCTCCCCACTACCCTGTCCCCCCCAAATAACTGTCCCCACGGCATGGAACCCCCCACCCCCCCGGTATGGGACCCCACTCCTGGTATGGGACCCGCCCCCTACCCCGTTCACCCCCTCCCCAAGTATGAGACGCCCCCCCGGTATGGGACCTCCCCCGGTATAAGACCCCTCCCCGATATGAGACCCCACCGGTATGGGACCCCCCCTACCCTGTCCCCCCCAGTATGAGACCCCCCCAGTATGGGCCCCCCTACCCTGTCCCCCCCGGTATGGCCCCCCCTACCCGGGTGCCACCGCAGCGCCAGCCGCCGATGCGCTCTCCTCAACTCCCCTCCGTCCGCGTCCCGCGAAACCCCCAACGTCTCGTAGTGACACCGCATGGCGGCCGCCGCTCTCACCGGATGTGACATTGCCATGAAGGCGGGGCGTCTGGGCACTCCTGCCGTGCGGAACGTCAGATTTTCGCCCCGCCCCTCGCTCATCCCGGAAGTGCGCTGTGAAAGCGCCAGGTGGTTCGACCGGAACTGGGTCGGGGATCCCTGTCCACGAGCACCCGCGTCCACGGGCGCCACTGTCCACGGGCACTCGCGTCCACGGTCGCCACTGTCCACGGGCACCCGCGACCACGGTCGCCACTGTCCACGGGCGCCACTGTCCACGGGCACCCGCGTCCACGGTCGCCACTGTCCACGGGCACCCGCGTCCACGGTCGCCACTGTCCACGGGCACCCGCGTCCACGGGCGCCACTGTCCACGGGCACCCGCGTCCACGGGCGCCACTGTCCACGGGCACCCGCGTCCACGGTCGCCACTGTCCACGGGCACCCGCGACCACGGTCGCCACTGTCCACGGGCACCCGCGTCCACGGGCGCCACTGTCCACGGGCACCCGCGTCCACGGGCACCCGCGTCCACGGTCGCCACTGTCCACGGGCACCCGCGTCCACGGTCTCCACTGTCCACGGGCACCCGCGTCCACGGGCCACGGGCACCCGCGTCCACGGTCGCCACTGTCCACGGGCACCCGCGTCCACGGTCGCCACTGTCCACGGGCACCCGCGTCCACGGGCGCCACTGTCCACGGGCACCCGCGTCCACGGTCGCCACTGTCCACGGGCACCCGCGACCACGGTCGCCACTGTTCACGGGCACCCGCGTCCACGGGCGCCACTGTCCACGGGCACCCGCGTCCACGGGCGCCCGCGTCCACGGTCGCCACTGTCCACGGGCACCCGCGTCCACGGTCGCCACTGTCCACGGGCACCCGCGTCCACGGGCGCCACTGTCCACGGGCACCCGCGTCCACGGGCGCCACTGTCCACGGGCACCCGCGTCCACGGGCGCCACTGTCCACGGGCACCCGCGTCCACGGGCGCCCGCGACCACGGGCACCCGCGTCCACGGTCGCCACTGTCCACGGGCACCTGTCCACGGGCACCCGCGTCCACGGGCGCCACTGTCCACGGGCACCCGCGTCCACGGGCGCCACTGTCCACGGGCACCCGCGTCCACGGTCGCCACTGTCCACGGGCGCCACTGTCCACGGGCACCCGCGTCCACGGGCACCCGCGTCCACGGTCGCCACTGTCCACGGGCGCCACTGTCCACGGGCACCCGCGTCCACAGTCGCCACTGTCCACGGGCACCCGCGTCCACGGGCGCCACTGTCCACGGGCACCCGCGACCACGGGCACCCGCATCCACGGGCACCCGCGTCCACGGTCGCCACTGTCCACGGGCACCCGCGTCCACGGTCGCCACGGGCACCCGCGTCCACGGTCGCCACTGTCCACGGGCGCCACTGTCCACGGGCGCCACTGTCCACGGGCGCCACTGTCCACGGGCACCCGCGTCCACGGGCGCCACTGTCCACGGGCACCCGCGTCCACGGGCGCCACTGTCCACGGGCACCCGCGTCCACGGGCGCCACTGTCCACGGGCACCCGCGTCCACGGTCGCCATTGTCCACGTGCACCCGCGTCCACGGGCACCCGCGTCCACGGGAGCCACTGTCCACGGGCACCCGCATCCACGGGCACCCGCGTCCACGGTCGCCACTGTCCACGGGCACCCGACTCCACGGGCACCCGCGTCCACGGGCGCCACTGTCCACGGGCACCCGCGTCCACGGGCACCCGCGTCCACGGGCTCCACTGTCCACGGGCACCCGCGTCCACGGTCGCCACTGTCCACGGGCACCCGCGTCCACGGGCGCCACTGTCCACGGGCACCCGCGTCCACGGTCGCCACTGTCCACGGGCACCCGCGTCCACCCGCGCCACTGTCCACGGGCACCCGCGACCACGGGCACCCGCATCCACGGGTACCCGCGTCCACGGTCGCCACTGTCCACGGTCGCCACTGTCCACGGGCACCTGTCCACGGGCACCCGCGTCCACGGTCACCACTGTCCACGGGCACCCGCGTCCACGGTCGCCACTGTCCACGGGCGCCACTGTCCACGGGCGCCACTGTCCACGGGCAACCGCGTCCATGGGCGCCACTGTCCACGGGCACCCGCGTCCACGGGCGCCAATGTCCACGGGCACCCGCGTTCACGGGCGCCTCTGTCCACGGGCACCCGCGTCCACGGACTCCTCTGTCCACGGGCACCCGCGTCCACGGGCGCCACTGTCCACGGGCACCCGCGTCCACTGTCGCCACTGTCCACGTGCACCCGCGTCCAAGGGCACCCGCGTCCATGGGCGCCACTGTCCACGGGCACCCGCGTCCACAGGCACCCGCGTCCACGGTCGCCACTGTCCACGTGCACCCGCGTCCACGGGCACCCGCGTCCACGGTCGCCACTGTCCACGGGCACCCGCGTCCACGGTCGCCGCTGTCCACGGGCACCCGCGTCCACGGGCGCCACTGTCCACGGGCACCCGCGTCCACGGGCGCCACTGTCCACGGGCACCCGCGTCCACGGTCGCCACTGTCCACGGGCACCCGCGACCACGGTCGCCACTGTCCACGGGCACCCGCGTCCACGGGCGCCACTGTCCACGGGCACCCGCGTCCACGGGCACCCGCGTCCACGGTCGCCACTGTCCACGGGCACCCGCGTCCACGGTCTCCACTGTCCACGGGCACCCGCGTCCACGGGCACCCGCGTCCACGGTCGCCACTGTCCACGGGCACCCGCGTCCACGGTCGCCACTGTCCACGGGCACCCGCGTCCACGGGCGCCACTGTCCACGGGCACCCGCGTCCACGGTCGCCACTGTCCACGGGCACCCGCGACCACGGTCGCCACTGTCCACGGGCACCCGCGTCCACGGGCGCCACTGTCCACGGGCACCCGCGTCCACGGGCGCCCGCGTCCACGGTCGCCACTGTCCACGGGCACCCGCGTCCACGGTCGCCACTGTCCACGGGCACCCGCGTCCACGGGCGCCACTGTCCACGGGCACCCGCGTCCACGGGCGCCACTGTCCACGGGCACCCGCGTCCACGGGCGCCACTGTCCACGGGCACCCGCGTCCACGGGCGCCCGCGTCCACGGTCGCCACTGTCCACGGGCACCCGCGTCCACGGTCGCCACTGTCCACGGGCACCCGCGTCCACGGGCGCCACTGTCCACGGGCACCCGCGTCCACGGGCGCCACTGTCCACGGGCACCCGCGTCCACGGGCACCCGCGTCCACGGTCGCCACTGTCCACGGTCACCACTGTCCACGGGCACCCGCGTCCACGGTCACCACTGTCCACGGGCACCCGCGTCCACGGTCACCACTGTCCACGGGCACCCGCGTCCACGGTCACCACTGTCCACGGGCACCCGCGTCCACGGTCACCACTGTCCACGGGCACCCGCGTCCACGGTCACCACTGTCCACGGGCACCCGCGTCCACGGTCACCACTGTCCACGGGCACCCGCGTCCACGGTCACCACTGTCCACATTCCTCTCTGTCCATGTTCAACTCTGTCCACTCCCCAGGTTCCTCTCTGTCTACTGTCCTCTCTGTCCAGGTTCCTCTCTGTTCACGGTCCTCACTGTCCACGGTCCTCACTCTCCCTACTGACGTGACTGTCAACAATTATTGGAGTATAATGTAATATAAACAGCAAATATAAAGATAAAATATTTCTCCTGTGTATGTATTGTTTGTACATGTGTTATGTCTGGTTGTGTGTCTGCATGTTTTGCACCGAGGACCGGAGAACGCTGTTTCGTCGGGTTGTACTTGTACAATCAGATCATAATAAACTCGACGACATAGCCACACTCCTACCAGCCCTACTGCAGGGGGTAACCACTATACCTGCAGGTTGGCAACCTGGGAGGCTGGGGCCACCTACCCGCTGTCAATCACTGGCCCATATATAGACACAAGCTGGCCCCTTGCTAAATCTGTCAGGCACGTGGAACCAGAGGCTTCACAGACCTGGTGTTCATCTTTAAACTGATTAAAGCCTGTAGTACAGTCTTCTCAAGTCTGTATTTGCTTGCGGCACCACCGTGCAACACAATTTAATCAGCTTAAATTTTGAGGGACTAGACATAGACCCTTAGCACCCGGACGCTCCAGCATACTCTGTGATCTGGAAGCATGCATTTGAGGCGATTATCCACACCCAAGCAGAGGTTATCAATGCGATCCAGAAGAAGCATCAAGCTGGGCCCCTGTGCTTTCCAGGCCATCAGAGACTGCAGACTTTGAACCTGCAATGGCCACCATGGAAGCATCAGAGTACAGCAGCCAGGTGAAATGGTCTATGTCTACCTGGGGGCCCTACGAGCTAGCACGCCCATGCACTGTTGAAATTAGAGTGTTGGGGAGACGGAGCGACTCGTCCGAGATACCTGCGTGCGAGGGCTGTGATCAAACGCAACCTGACAGACTGCTGGAGGAGAACAGTCCCTCCCTCGTCAGGATCATGGAAGTGGTCCGCTCCCTAGAAGCTGCAGCTCACCACGTGGAGGTCTTCAATGCTCACCTCCCCCACTCACCGGCCTGTCCGACGCTGACGTCAGCACTGAGGGGCTCCACGTGGAAGAGACGATTGCCGATGCCAGCTGCCGCTGTAAGTACTGTGGGTCCCGGTGAGGATCAGACAGGCGCTCCCGCAGGAACTGCCCTGCAAGGAACTGGCTCTGCTCCTGATGCGGGAAGAAAGGCCACTTCGCCAAGGTGTGCCTCTCCAAACCGGCCGGGAGCGCTGCTGCCCTCCACAACCAACTGGAGCACCTCCCGACCCTCTGGGCCCCTCCATGTGTAAGTGGCGGGCGATGCCATTACCCTACCCATCACTTCCGCCTGCACCAACGTCATTTCCGGCTTAACTGCCGCCCGCAATGGTAACATCACTTCCAGCCAGGCTGAGTGATGCTGCAAGCGTCCTCTGGGCACCGCCATCATAGGCCAGCCAGGAGCACCTCCCAACCCTCTGGGCCCCTCCACATGCAAGTGCCAGGCGACGCCATTATTCTACCCATTGTTTCCACCCACACCGATGTCACACGTCACTTCCAGCTCGGCCTTGTGCTCACCGTGGGTGCCACCATCTTTCGCCACCCAACTTCTGCCCGCACCGATGACGTCACTCCTGCCGCCGGGCTGAGCCTACTCCGTGTGCATCCCCTGGGCGCCACCAGCCACACTGACCCGAGCTGCACTGGCACGCTGACCAGACGCCGGGGTCAACATGTGCATGCACAGAACCGCCCACTCGTCACACCCCACGCTCTAAAGGGCCACACACAGCTGCTGCTCGCCATAACCATCGGTGAGCAGTGACTCAGACCCCGAGTGACTCATCCACCATGCTGACAGAGGACATTCCCTATGGACTCAGGTATTTGATAATGGAGGTCACTGTCAATGGGAAGGTAATAAAATACCTGTTTGATACTGAGAGCTTCATGCACCTGAATGTGGCCTGGACAATGAAACTCGTGGTGTACCCAGCAAACCTCCTCCCCATCACTTTTGTGCCCCAGGATCACTCCATCATGGCATAGGGGAGCTGCTTAGTGAACCTGACAGTGGGTAGGGGGGGAGACATACCAAGGGTTCAGGCTCCTGGTCATGCCCAAGCTCTGTGCCCCTGCTCATCCTGGGACTAGACTTCCAGTGTTACCTCCACAGCCTCACCCTTGCTTTTGGTGGCCCACTCACCGTCGACAAGACAATGTCCAGCGACTATTCCAAATCCACCTGCAGACGCTCCATCCTTCAGGTACCCCCTTTTCAATGGCCTAACGCCAGACTGCAAACCAATAGCAGCCAAGAGCAAGTGCTACTGTGCAATGGACCGAGCATTTATCAAAGCCAAGGTGAAACGACTCCTGGCGGAGGGAGTCACAGCCCCTGGGGAGTCCAGGTCCTGGTTGTAAAAGGGGGCAGCAAACCAAGGATGGTCATCAAGACCATCAACCAGTACACCCAGGAGGGAGGAGTCACGTGATGGAGTAGTGGCCGGTCGGGGAACTCCAGCCCTCTCCGGAAAAGTTTAAAAAAAACACAGAAAACACAAAGGCACAAACACAAAAATTAAAATAAAGTGAAAGTAAAGGTGGGAAGAAAATGGCAACGAAGAAAGAAAAGTCGAAAGCAACGGGAAGAAGAGAAGAAGAAAAGACATCGGAAGAAGAAGGTGAAGGCCTTACCTGTCCGAGGAGGCCCGCTGTGGAGAGAGAAGCCCGCTCCCTCAGGTCAGTCAAAGTCCCGAGCTCGGGACTATAAAAATGGCTCGCGGAGCCAAGCAAAAGTGCGCAACCACGCATGCGCGATGCGCATGACAAAAAAAACACTGACGGGAGGGGGGACCAGCTGAGGAGTCAATCTCCACAGCTGAGAATGACAGCTACAACACAACAACAAGAAGAGAACATAGAAAACAACGAGAACAAGAAAGAAGAGAGTAAAAAGAAATCAAGGAAACAACATGACCAACCCAGAGGAAGAAGAAGAACATAGAGAAATGGAAGAAGAAGGGAAGGGCAAGTACATGGATATATTTTATTTTAAAGAATATATAGAATCAGTAAAAGAATGGCAATCACAAGAATTTAGTGAAATAAAAAGAAGAATTAAAAGTACAGAAGAAAAAATGAATAGATTAGAGATGGTCATGTCAGATATAGGAAAAAGAGTGGACAAGGTGGAAGAACGAGAAACAGCCGTAGAAATGGAAGTAGATGACTTAAAAAAGAAATTAGAAGAATCTGATAAAAAAGTTAAAGAGACACAAGAGCTGTTAGCTCAGAAGATAGATATAATGGAAAATTATAATAGAAGAAATAATATAAAGATAGTGGGCCTTAAGGAAGATGAAGAAGGCAAGAATATGAGAGAATTTATAAAAGATTGGATCCCCAAGGTCCTAGGAAGACCAGAATTACAGGAAGAAATGGAAATAGAAAGGGCACATAGAACATTAGCCCCTAAACCACAGCCACAACAAAAACCAAGATCCATTTTAGTAAAATTCCTAACATATACAACAAGAGAAAATATATTGGAGAAAGCAATGAAGAAAATAAGAGAAGACAAAAAGCCACTGGAATACAAAGGTCAAAAAAAATTTTTCTATCCAGACATAAGTTTTGAACTCCTGAAGAAGAGAAAGGAGTTTAAAACAGCAAAAGCGATCCTATGGAAAAAAGGATATAAATTTATGCTAAAGTACCCAGCGGTACTTAAAATAGTTCTTCCAGGGCAGCAAAACAGACTATTCTCGAATCCGGAGGAAGCACGAAAATTTGCAGAACAACTACAAAACAGACAGAGAGATGAAGACATGTAACAAGAGCAAAAATGACCACGAACTATATTGTGTATGTATGTATATATGTGTGTACATGAGTGCATGCGTATTTAAAGGAAAATATATAGAGTATAGATAAGAATCAATAAGGGAAAAAAAGGAAAGTAAGGAGGGAATTAAGAGAGTGACCTTTGTTGTATATGAAAATTAGAATCTTTTCTGGGGGGGCTGGGTGGGGAGGAGTTACGTTCACTGCGAAATCAGTTGACGCTTGTGAGTGAATTCGCAAATCCAAACAGAGAGGGGAGATGTGGTTGCCTGACAAGGGATAAAGGGCAACTCAGGAAGCGGAAGGGATAGTGGGGTTAAAGAAATTTTAGATGGGAGAATAAGAGAAATGTTTGATGTTTTAGAAATGTTGTCTTATAAAGTGTTCAAAACAAGAAAACAGAAATGGATAAGAAGGAAAGGTGATGATGAGGAAACGGAAAGGGAAGATAAACAAAGTATGAAATGGCTACGTTGAACTATATGACTTTAAATATTAATGGAATACATAACCAAATCAAAAGGAAGAAACTGCTAAATTTACTGAAAAAAGAAAAAAATTGATATAGCATTCGTGCAAGAAACACATTTAACTGAAATGGAGCACAAGAAATTAAAGAGAGATTGGGTAGGACACGTAACAGCAGCGTCGTATAATTCAAAAGCTAGAGGAGTAGCTATATTAATCAGTAAAAATGTACCAATTAAAATAGAAGAGGAAATAATAGATCCAGCAGGGAGATATGTATTGATAAAATGTCAGATATATTCGGAGTTTTGGAATTTACTCAATGTATATTCACCTAACGAAGAAGATCAAAAATTTATGCAAGATATTTTTTTGAAGATAGCAGACACGCAAGGGAACATACTAATAGGAGGGGACTTCAACCTTAATTTGGATTCAAACATGGATAAAACTGGGAAAAAAATTAACAGAAAGAACAAAGTAACCAAATTTATAATTAAATCGATGCAAGAAATGCAACTTTTGGATATATGGAGGAAACAACACCCCAAAGGAAAAGGAATATTCATATTATTCGGGTAGACATAAAACATACTCAAGAATAGACCTATTCCTGTTATCAGCTCGCATGCAAGACAGAGTTAGAAAAACAGAATATAAAGCTAGACTATTATCGGACCACTCACCCCTGATATTGACAATAGAGTTAGAGGACATCCCTCCAAGAATGTATAGATGGAGATTAAACTCCATGCTACTTAAAAGGCAGAATTTAGAGAATTCATTGAAAGACAAATTAAAATGTACTTTGAAATAAATGCGGAATCAGTGAAAGATAAATTTATACTATGGGATGCAATGAAAGCGTTCATCAGAGGGCAAATAATAAGTTATGTAACCAAGATGAAGAAGGACTACAATCAGGAAACAGAGCAGTTGGAAAGGGAAATAGTAAATATAGAAAAAGAATTAGCAATGAAGGAAGACACAACTAAAAGAAGAGAATTGGCAGATAAAAAAATAAAATATGAAACTCTACAAACATATAAGGTGGAGAAGAACATAATGAAGACAAAACAGAAATATTATGAACTAGGAGAAAAAACGCACAAAATTCTAGCATGGCAGCTTAAGACAGAACAAACTAAGAGAATGGTATTGGCATCAAGGAATAAAGACAAACAAATCACATATAATCCAACGGAGATTAATGAAAACTTCAGAGAATTCTATGAACAATTATACCAAACTGAAAACGAAGGGAAAGAAGACAAAATAGATGAATTTTTAACTAAAATTGAACTACCAAAATTACAAATAGAGGAACAAAATAAATTAACAGAACCATTTGAAATAGTAGAAATACAAGAGATAATAAAAAAACTACCGAATAATAAGACACCAGGAGAGGATGGATTCCCAATAGAATTCTATAAAACATTTAAAGATTTATTAATTCCGCCCCTCCTGGAAGTAATCAACCAGATTGATAAAACACAAAGCTTACCAGATTCATGCAAAACAGCAATAATTACAGTAATACCAAAGACAGAGAAAGATCCACTCGCACCAGCGTCATATAGACCAATATCTCTACTTAACACAGATTATAAGATAATAGCTAAACTATTAGCAAACAGATTAGCCGACAATGTACCAAAAATAGTAAATCTAGACCAAACTGGATTTATTAAAAAAAGACGAACAACAGACAATATTTGAAAATTTATTAACTTAATTCAAGCAGTAGAAGGGAGTAAAGCGCCAACAGTAGCAGTTGCTTTATACGCAGAGAAGGCCTTTGACAGAGTAGAATGGAATTATTTATTCAAAGTACTACAAAAATTCAGTTTACCAGAGAAATATATTAATTGGATTAAAGCATTATATAAGGGGCCATTGGTGAAAGTGACAGTAAATGGATATATATCAAAGCAATTTAATTTAAACAGATCAAGAAGGCAGGGATGCCCACTATCACCCTTATTGTTCGCGTTAGCCACAGAACCACTAGCAGAACTGATAAGAACAGAAAATAAAAGGGATAAAAATAAAAGACAAGGAATATTAAATCAGTTTATTTGCAGATGACATTATAGTATACTTAACAGAACCAGAAATATCAATAAAAGAATTACATAGGAAATTGAAGGAATATGGAGAAGTGTTGGGATACAAGATTAACGCAAATAAAAGTGAAGCAATGCCAATGAATAATGCGGATTTCTCAAAATTTAAGAAAGAATCGCCATTCAGATGGCAAATGCAAGCAATACGATACCTAGGTATACAAATAAATAAAAACCTCGGCCATCTATATAAACTCAATTATTATCCACTAATGAAAAAATTACAGGACAACTTAGAGCATTGGAAAGATTTACCATTAACACTAATAGGAAGGATAAACTGTATTAAAATGAACATTTTCCCAAGGATACAATACCTATTTTAGGCATTACCAATACACTTGACAGAGAAATTCTTCAAGGAGTTAAAGAAAATAATAAGGAAATTTTTATGGAAAGGGGGGGAAACCGAGGATAGCACTAGATAAATTAACAGAATGGTACAAACAAGGAGGCTTACAACTGCCAAACTTTAAAAATTATTATAGAGCCGCACAATTAAGATACCTATCAGATTTTTATCAAACAAGGGAAAAGCCAGATTGGACTAGATTTGAACTAGATAAAATAGGGGAGAAGATACCTGAACATATAATATATAAATGGGATGAAAAATTGGTACAACGTAGGAATTCTCCAGTATTGCATCATCTGCTCAACATTTGGAAGAAGATTCATGTAGAAAGGAATAAATCAAATTACCAACTACCAAAACTAATACTGACGCAAAATCAGCTAATCCCTTTTACAATAGATAACCTTTCCTTTAGAGAATGGGAGAAAAAAGGGATCAAAAGAATAGAAAATTGCTTTTCGGGAAATAAATTATTATCCTTTGAACAAATGAAGGATAAATATAATATAACTCACGATACAGTGTTGGCATACTACCAATTGAGATCCTACTTGAAGGACAAATTGGGAAGCAGTCTGAGGTTACCAGAGGGAAGTAATTTTGAATATGTGATTACAGACACAATGATAATCAAAATATTTATAACAAATATGTATATTAAACTACAAGAGAAGGAGAACGAGGAAACAAATAGTAAAACTAAACAAAAATGGGAACAAGATTTAAACATAAAGATAAAGAATGAAACATGGGAGAAGCTATGCTCAGGAACTATGAGAAATACAATAAATACGAGGTTACGTATGATACAATATAACTGGATACACAGGCTATACATTACACCTCAAAAGTTAAATAAATGGGACCCAACAGTATCTGACAGATGTTTTCGATGTAAAAAAGAAATGGGAACAACAATTCATGCAATCTGGACATGTGAGAAAGTGAAAAAATTTTGGGAAGATCTAAACCAGATATTAAATAAAATCACAAAAAGCAATATACCAAAAAACCCAGAGATCTTCCTCCTAAGTAACATAAAAAACAAAGAATTTGGACTTGATTTGGATGGTGCACAAAAAAGATTTGTTAGGATAGCCCTAGCCGTAGCAAAAAAATGTATTATGTCAGCCTGGAAATTAGAAGATAACTTGAGAATACAACAATGCTATATAGAAATGAATAAATGTATTCCATTAGAAAAAATAACATATAATTTAAGAAATAATATTACAATATTTGAACAAATATGGGAGCCATACATGAAACACAATAGAGAAAACCTACCAGGGACATCTACCACCTAAAATGACAGAAGGAGAAGGGAATGAAAAGAATTGACTCAGTGGAAATTCTTGTTTGTTTTTATTGAGTGACAACATTGTTTGACGGGTTTAATGTATCTTAGATTCTGAACTTTAAATGAATGGGAGGGGAGGTAGGGAGGGTGGGATGGGAAGAGGTGGGGGTAGAAAACAACACTGTATATATTTGAAAAGGAAAATGTATGTATCTTGATTAATGTGGTTTATAGTGTGAAAAATAAAAATTAAAAAAAAAACCAGTACACCCAGCTGGGTGCCTACCCACTGCCCCACATTGCCGACATGGTGAACAAGGTAGCCCACATATTAGGTTTAGGGCCTTCTCCACCAATGCTCTAAAGTCAGCCTACCACCAGTTCCCTGTCCACACCTGGGATAAACCATACACTGCCGTCAAGGTAGACGGGCGCCTCTACCAGTTCCGCTGGGTCCCGTTTGGGGTCACTAACGGGATCTCTGATTTTCAGTGAGAGATGGACCGCATTGTAGACTGGCACAACCTAACAGCGACCTTCTCGTACCTGGATAATGTCACTATCTGTGGCCACGACCAGCAGGACCACGATGCCAACCTGGAGAGATTTCTCCGGACGGCCGAGGAGCTGAACCTCACTTACAACAAAGAGAAGTGCGTGTTCAGCACCACCCGCCTCACCATCCTGGGGTACATCGTGGCACATGGTGTCATCGGCCCCGATCCTGAATGGATGTGCCCGTTATTGGAGCTACCCCTCCCCCACACGTTCAAGGCCCTCAGTAGGTGCCTTGCGTTTTTCTCCTATTACTCCCAGTGGGTCCCCCATTTTTCAGATAAGGTCCCTGCCCACTGGCCCAAGTCACCACCTCTCCCCTCCCCCTGAGGTTGAAGCAGCTTGTGCTCACATCAGGCAGGACATCGCCAATGCCATGAAGCATGCTGTTGATGAGGACACCCTATTCCAGGTAGAGTGAGATGCTTCTGACATTGCACTCACGGCTGTCCTCATCCAAAGGGGTGACCCATGGCCTTTTCTCCAGGATCCTCCACAGTTCAGAGTTCAAACACTCCACCATTGAAATGGAGACCCAGGTGATTGTGGAAGTGGTCCGCCACTGGTGCCACAACCTGGCAGGCAGGAGGTTTACCCTCCTCACCGACCAGCGTGAAGTTCAATACCACCCACAGGAGCAAGATAAAGAACAATAAGATCTTGCGCTGGAGAGTCAAGCTGGCCACGTTCAGCCACCACATCCAGTACAGACCAGGGAAGTTCAATGACTCCCCCGATACCCTGTCCCGGACCTGTGCAGCAGTGCAGGCTGACCAGCTGTAGGTGCTTCACAAATCCTTCTGCCACCAGGGTGTCATGTGCCTGTACCATTTTATCAAGTCCCAGAACCTTCCCTTCACCGTACAAGAAGTCTGGACCATGGCCGAGTCACGCAGGGTCTGTGCAGAATGCAAACCACGCTTCTTCCGCCTGCCACAGGCCCAAGTCGTCAAGGCCACTTGGCCCTTTGAACGGCTTAGCATTGACTTCAAGGGCCCCCTGCCTTCCACGAACAAGAACGTTTACTTCCTTGCAGTCATGGACGAATACTCCCATTTTCTCTTCACCATCCCTTCCCCTGACACCTCCACAGCTACTGTTATCAGAGTTCTGACGCAGATCTTATCCATGTTCGGATACCTGGCATTCATCCACAGTGATCAGGGGTCCAGCTTCATGAGTGAGGAGCTGCACCAGCACCTGGTAGCATGAGGCATTGCGACTAGTCACACGACTTGTTACAACTCAAGAGGCAACAAGCAGGTGGAGGACAAAAATGGGGTGATCTGGAAGGTGGTCCTGGTTCTGAGGTCTAAAGGCTGGTCCATCGACTACTGGTAAGAGGCCATCCCGAGGCGCTCCATGCCATATGGTCGCTCTTGTGCATGGCTACAAATCAAACCCCTCACTAGCACCTTTTCTCATTCCCCAGGAACTCAGCAACTGGTTTCTCCCTACCAGAATGGCTGACGTCTCCGGGACCAATGCTCCTCTGCAAACATGTGAGAACCTTAAGTTTAGAAAAGTTCTTTGATTCACAGTCCAATCTCACTTCTCATTCCTCCAAGTTCACTGGTTGCAGGCAATTCTTATACTGTACACAAGATTTAACATGTATAAAATTCACCAGGCTGTGGTGCTTGAAAGGTAAATGGTTACCGCTCAGGAAGGTTCTTGTTGGTTTTCAGAGAGAGATTTGTTGTTCCAAGACATCCACAACTGATGTACTTCCATCAGCCACTTCAGTGTCTTGTTGATGAAACTTGCCCCCTCAGGCTTTTTCAGATGGTAACCTATTTCTTTCAGGTCACCACAAAGTTTCTTTCTGTTTCTCTTATTCAAAGTAAAACATTAGGCAGCCAGTCCTCTCCTCTTGCATGAACCACAAGGGCTTTGACCAGGCCATCTACCAAATGGGTTTTTCCACAAGCTTGTCAGCTTGTCCTGTTCCAGTCCCAGCTGCTGCTGCTGGCTGTAGTACTGTAGAACTGATCTCTCTCTCTCTCTGAGAGAAAGCCTGTCTGACTCTCTCTCTGCTTGCAAAACCACATGACCCTCTTAGACTAGCAAGCTCTCCTTCAGACAATCTGTGGCTCCAACAAGCTCTTTCATCTGTTGCCTTTGGTAAACAACAATCCATTAGTGAAGTCTCTTGAGCACTCTCCAAAGATCTTGCAAAAGCTGTGAGGCTCCGACATGTTGAGCATGGGGCAGAGCTCCAGTATTTTAAATAAGATCTGTTTCAAAGTGTTTTTATGTGACCTACTCTAACAAACCTTTCCCAATTTATCTCCCAAAAACATATCTATATACTCTGTCACAGGTGATACAACCACTACCCTGGCCACACTCCCACATGCCCAACTGTAGGGGGCAACCACTGTACCTGCAGGTAGGAAACCTGGGAGGCTGGCCCTGCCTACTCACTGTCAATCACTGGCCCATATAGAGACACGAGCCGGCCCCTTCCTGAAGCAGACAGGCACATGGAACCAGACCTGGTGTTCACCTTTAAGCTGATTAAAGCCTGTCGTAGTCTTCTCAAGTTCTGTGTGTTGTTAGCTGCACCACAGCACACCACAACTTGACAAATGGAGGGGGCCGAAGAGAGTGTGGCCAGGGTTGGATGGATCCTTTAGTCTGTTACAGGTTTCCCCAAATCAGCCAGAGATGCAGATGGAGGGTGTTGGTGAGAAGCTGTGATGAGCAATGGTCTGAGTCACATTCCCTGTGGTGTCTTGGGCAAAGCCATCCCTGTCCCACACTATGAATAAAAACACGATGGAGAAACGAGCAGGTCAAACAGTGGACTTTGAACAGCAAAGATAAAGGTTCATAACCAACGTTTTGGGCTTGAGCCCTTCATCCAGGTATCACGGTGAATCTCCTCTGCCCCCTCTCCACAGCATCCATGAGGAGGCCAGAACTGAATGCAGTGCTCCAAGTGCGGTCTCAGCAGAGTTGAGATGCTACGAGGTTCCGAGTCACTTTAAGGGAACAATCAAAGATGGTGGCAGTGTTTCCCACCGCATAGCGGGGCTCACCTAATGCAGCGGGCAAACCGGCCCCAGCAGTCACGCACAGGAAAGCAATCGATGGCATCAAGCAGAATGTGGGTTGAGCCCCGCACGGGAAGTCCACGCGACTCCCACCCCCGCCGGATGCGGGGGTTAAAGGGAAGGGGCGCGAGTGCTTGGGTTTGTTATGAGACGAGTTATTTTGTTTTATTTCATTTCCAAGAATGAAAGAAAAATATGAAATATCTTCGAGTACATTTTTTTCCTATTATCAAGTTAAAGTATTACTGTTAGATAATTTTTGCCTTTCTTTGAGGCTTCCTAGAAGGTCTGAATTTGAAACTTTACTTACCGATGGTGGTAAGAAAGGATTTATATTGGATATGTATACCTTATTGCAGAATAAAATGCCTAAACTAGATATTGATAGAACTAGAGTGAAGTGGGGGAAATATTTGGGAATACCTATTTCTCCAGATGATTGGAGTCAATATGTGAAAACCATATAACTAAAATTATAAATGTGTTGGTTCATTATAACTTTATCTATCAATTATATTTGACTTTGGAGAAATTGAAGGAATATAAATATGTTTCGTCTGATTTATGTTTTAGATGTTATTAAGAAGTAGGAACCTCCTTACATTTGGTTTGGTTATGTGAGACAGTTAAACCTTTTTGGAATAAAATCAAGGAATTTCTGGAGGTTATGTTTAAATTTAAAGTTTCCTTTGACTATAAGATATTTTTATTGGGTTATATTAAAACATTGAGTCTGGAATTAAAATTAGATAAATTTCAAATTGCTTTTTTAAGACTGGCTTTAGCAGTGGCTGGGAAATGTCTTGCAGTACATGGAATAAGGTTAAATTGAGCGTCCAATGATGGTATAGAGAGATCGTGTATTCCCTTGGAAAAAGTAACATAGAATTTACAAAACAATGATCCTTTTTTTATTAAAACTTGGAGCCCGTATATGGAATATATGTGAATAAATTATATTTCTTTTCCCATACATTGGTGGCGTAGTCCCAAAGCATGGCAAATGATTGAATGGAATTGTTATAGATTTCTTCCTCTTTTTTTTCCAGGGATAGTTTAGAGGGGGTTTGGGTGGGGTTGGGGGTGGGATTTAAGGGATAAAATACTATATATTGGATTGTATTTTCATTGTATGATTTATTATTATTGATAAGTAAAATTTTCAAAAAGAAACCCACCTCCGTTACTCGTTGTAGCACCCCGCCTTTGTGGTGACCCCAACGGAGAAATGTTTGAACCCAGAGAAATGATGAGCAACCCTAATGCCGTTTCCCTGAATCCGCCAGTATTCTGGAACATTCTTCCACTGGTCCGGGTTCATCAGGACAATCCCCAATTCTGGGTCAGGAATATTCCTACAGGTGAACCCAAGTATGACTACATGATGGCTGCACTCCCGAGAAACAGCAGGCCAAATAGCCAATTTCCCCACAGCAACTTCTGGACAACAACAGGGAGGAAGCTCTCAAGGCTCTGTTGTAGGAGATATTTGGCCTATCACACCGCAAATGGGCCGCATGTTTGCTCCGAATGGACGATGGGTGACCGGGTGCCATTGGTGTTGACGCTGGCGCTGGCAGCTGGCCATAGAGCGCGTCTGCTCTTTGAACAAATCTTTCGAGAGCAGATGCCCGAAGATATCCGCCTCCTATCGGATTCACGGATCCACAAAGGGTAGCTGCATATGCAGGCGTTCTTTGGCCCGCAAAGGAACATGGCGTGGCCAGTGCTGCAATTAGGGCTGCATCTCATCCAAGGACAGAACTCAATGCACCCCAACGACAAAATCGGCCGTGCCAACGACCAGTGACGGCGACAATTCCGGTCGGTGTTTCTACCACTGAAGGTGGGGATCCGGGGCCCCCAGATGCCAACCTCCATGCTTGTTTCTGGGAAATGAATGGGCCAGCCATCGCTACCGGCTACAGTGGCTGGTCACCAGGATAGCATCTTGTATGTCTGGGACAGACACTCTGGGCGCAGGCAGGTTCCTAGTAGACACGGGTACGGAGGTCAGTATCCTCGATCCCTTGGGCCTTGATACTAGGATAAAAAAGGCTGGACCAGACATCACGGCGGCCACAACAGCACCATCCAGACCGATGGTACCTGAACCATCCCATTACAGTTCAGTGTCAGCTGTTTCAAATCGACATTACCAGGGCCGCGGTATCGCAACTATTGCTGGGCATGGATTTCCTCTGTGCCCATGGTTTGTTAGTGGACCTTAAAGGATGACGGCTGGTCAACGCCAAAACTTTTCAGACTTCCTCACTCCACACCTGGACTCCGTAATGTTCTCTAGTAACGAATTTGACAGAGTAATTATCAGAATTTCTGTCCATCATCTCACTGCAGTTTTTTCAATAATGAAACTAAAACATGGTGCGAGGCATTTCATCCCCACGCAGGGACGTCCCCAACATGCTCAGGCCCACAGGCTACCCCCGTACAAGCTCCGACTCGCAAAGGAGAAGTTTCAGAGGATGGAGGAAGTGGGGACTGTACGGCGGCCTCTCCATCCATATGGTTCCTAAATCCACAGGAGGATGGAGTCCGCAGGAGGTGGAATGATGCAACCACCTCCGATAGATACCCAGTCCTGCACATACAAGATTTCACAGCGAACTTACAAGAGGCACATAGAATCTTGAAAATATCTGGTTAGGGGATATCATCAGCTCCCGGTCCACCCAGCAGATATCCCGAAGACGGCCATCCTCACCCCATTCAGCCTCTGAGTTCATTTGAATGTCTTTTAGTCTTAAAAACATGTTGTGTCCATGTTGTACCATCTGAAGACTTAATAAACAAGTCTTGTCAGTTTAACAGCACATTTCTTTACTCACATCAGGCTACTGGGTCACGTATAGATGTCTCTCACTGTGCATGCACCCCTCTCAGGTGTGATAAGGCTCATGTTCGAGCATAAAATAGTCCCATGTTTCCTCAGTCCGGGTAGCCAGTCACTCCCACCAGGAACCCCTATGTATTCTCTGCCGCCGTCACGACAATTTTGGATTCACAATCAAAGTGTTGGATTCACAAAGTGTCAATTTGGGTTGTCAACTATCGATTTTCTAAGACATCGTATCAACCACCACAGTGCCACAGCACCACCGTCTACGATGGAAGCCTTCCCATAATTCCCTAGGCTTGACACAGTTAAATGCCCACAGGAATTTATTAGTTAATTTCTTGCACCGGTTTGTTCCATCTGTGGCCTGGATCACACAACCCCTTTTTTCCCTGATGTCCACAAAATCCGAAGGTGGTCGAATGGTCAGATGAAGCAATGTAGGGTTTCAATTACACCAAAACACACCCTGCCCAAAGCCATGTTCCTGGCCCACCCATGAGTAAACGTCCCTACAGCCCTCACAGTGGATGCCTCCGAACTGGCAGCTGGTTGATGGCCAATGGAGGCCACTAGCCTTTTTCAGCCAGAGATTAAACACAGGGTGTTTGGCAAGGAGTTGCTGGAGCTGTACCAGGCATTTTCTTGAAGGTAGGGAGTTTACAATCTTCAAGGGTCACAACCACCCCACCTCCCACCCCGACCTTTGCGTTTGCTAGTGTCGGACCCATGTGTAAAGGTTAAAACCTTGTGTTTTTGATTTGTAGTTAATTTTATGTCTATCCCCTTCAAGCAGAAGGTGTTATTTGTTGAATTACCATAGTTGCTATACACTGATGAAGTTGTACAAGGAGTACTGCGTGCAGTTTTGGTCACCAAATTATAGGAAGGAAAAAACAAAATAGAGAGAGTGCAGAGAAGGTTCACGAGAATGTTGACAGGATTTCAAGGTTTGAGTTACAGAGAAAGGTTGAGCATCCTGGGGCTTTTTTCTCTGGAGCGTAGAAGATTGAAGGGGGATTTGATGGAGGTGTTCGAGATTTTAAAAGGGACAGAGAGTCAACGTGGATAGGCTTTTTCAATTAAGATTGGGGGAGATTCAAACCAGAGGCCATGGTTTGAGATTGAAGGGGGAAAATTATAAGGGGAACATGAGGGGAAATTTCTTCACGCAAAGGGTGGTTGGGATGTGGAATAAGCTTCCGGCGGAGGTAGTTGAAGCAGGGACGTTATTTACATTTAAGGAAAGACTGGATAATTACATGGAGGGGAGAGGATTGGTGGGGTATGGACCAGGTGCTGGTCAGTGGGACTAGGAGGGTGGTGATTTGTTCCGGCATGGACTAGTAGGGCCGAACTGGCCTGTTCTGTATATGGTTATATCACACATAGTAATATTCGTGCAGCTCGAGACGCAATGTCGATACTTTTCTTTGAATTCATCTCATTTCATTTTAATTATCATAATTTTGGTTGAACTGTTTAATGAAGAATATTATTATACAGAATACTTTACTCAAGTTGTGAAAATCTCAATGTGAAGTGTGTTCAATGTGTTCTCAATGTGTTTTTATCAACCAATTAAAGGCAACATAAAGCTGCAATTTATTGGAATATTAAGGTAGTAATTCAGAATATTGACGCTTATGTTTCTGTGAAGATGATGTTCTGAAATTGGGAAAGGACAGCAGTACGGAAAGTGTCAGGCCCATGGTCTGCTCGCCAGCAATGTCACCTGTCATCCATATCTGAATTCTCTACTTTCATCAAAGCTCATCTCAGGGAAAAGCAACACAGTCGCTGACACTTTCTCGGGCTGCAACCCAGCCAGTTTGCGCCTTGTCGCCGGGAGTGGACTTTACCACTTGAGCAAAGGCCCACCAACATGACAAGGAGATACCTACGAATTGCACTGCGGTCACTGAACGTGCCCATCAGACCCAGAGCGTTAAAGCTCTGTGTGACATTTCAATGAGATGACCCCGTCCCATCGCTCCTGTTGCCTGGACATGACAAGTTTTCGATGCCTTGCACGAGTTAGCCCACCCTTCAATCTGGGCCACTGTCAAAATAATTTCCAGTCGTTTTGTGTGGCACAGACTTTGGAAACAGGTGGGACACTGGGCCAGAACGTGCACACACGGCCAAACCTCCAAGATCCAAAGGCCCGTAAAGGCACCGCTGCAGCCTTTTCAGCTGACACAGAGGAGGTTTGAGCATTCTTGACCCACTATCAGTGTCCAGAGGATCAGGTACCTGTTTCCAATGGTGGACAGATTTACCAGGTGGCCGGAGGCAGTTCACATAGCAGATACGACGGCAGAGACATGTATCAGGATGCTCACTGTAACCTGGGTTGCACGATTCGGTCTCCTTGCCCACATTACTTAGGACAGGAGTTCGGATCATGTCAATGACATGGTCCGCAGTAACACACCCGCTGGGAACAGAAACAGCCCACTTCCACCCTTCTAGGCTGTGCCAAACTTTTTTTTGCCCAGTCCCTCTGACCTGCACCTAGTCCATAACCCTCCATACCTCTCCCATCCATACACCTGTCCTTATGCTTTTTAAATTTAAAACTGAGCCCACATTCACCACTTCAGCTGGCAGCTCGTTCCACATTCCCACCGGTCTCTGTGTGAAGAAGTTCCCCCTAAATTTTTCCCCTTTCACCCTTAACCCATGTCCTCTGATTTGTATCTTACCCACCCTCAGAGGAAAAAGCTGACCTACATTTACTCTGTCTGTCCCCCTCATCATTTTAAATACAGGCAGACCCTGCATCACACGGTTTTGAAAAGCGCAGGTTTTAATATAATGTGGTTTGAAATTTCTGAGCTGAAGTTTTAAATTTGTACTGTTAACGTTTTACTGTTATTCCTACTTAAATGACCTCAATACTTTGCAAGTGTCTAATTTAAAATGTAGACGCTGAGCTGTGGAATAGAGAGGGTTAAGTGGCTGTGTTGAAAATAATTGCTGTCCCTGCTGTGCTGCTTTACATTGAGGGCAACCTGGGTTTTTCCATCTCTGCTCTGATTTGGCAGGATTGAGTCCCAGTCCACAGTTTGCTGCTTGTTTCATGGCGAGCCTCGGATCAAAAGCGACTTGCAAAACTAATGACCTGGTGTGAAACGCAAGTTTCGGGGCGAGCTGCGAGGCAGCAGTCTGGATATCAGCAAGCAGAACAGGGAGCAATTTCCTGAAATACTGGGACGAGCTGGGTGGTTTAATTAAAACAGCGATTTAACGTTGTCCGTGAGATGCGTCTCAGCCGTGGCTCCGATCTAACTTTGGTGAAAGTCTCATGGGCGATTTGGAACACAAAGGTCCTGGATTCTCCTTTGAAGACGTCCCATTTCTTGATGTTCCTCTTCCTGCTGTTCCAATTAACCAGCTAGTTTTTGTCTTTTATATTCAAGGTTGGACTTGCTCTCATTCTAAATATTAAATTGTGGCCTTGCCCTGTATCTTTCCAGCACTATCCTTATACCTTCATTGAACAATGGTCACTGATTCCCAAAGGTTCATCCACAAGGACTTCATCTACTTGCCCTTCCCAATTCCCCAGGACTAGATCAAACGTTCCTCTCTCCCATGTGGGAACCTCGACATGTTCCCAGAGGAAACCTTACTGAGCACATTTGACAAATTCCTCCCCATCATACCCTTACACACTAACTTATTTGGAAAGTTAAAAGCTCCTACTATGACAACCACTACTAATGGGACCTACATGTCCTGTGCCTTTTTTGTTCCCCATGTAGTCGTACCAGTTGTATTGTCACCTGTGACCACAGCTGTGATATCTTCCTTAACCAATAATGCGACACCCCTGTCTTTCCAAAAGTTACCGTAGCCTGGAATGTGGAGCTGCCTGTCCTGCCCGAGAGTTAATGCCAGAGAACATACATCACATCACGTACAGCCCTGAGATCCCTTTTCCTGTGGGCACAGCAGAATTACCACTTATTGGTTGTGCAAAATAAAACTGTCCACTGTGACAGAGTATATAGATATGTTTTTGGGAGATAAATTGGGAAAGGTTTGTTAGAGTAGGTTACATACAAACACTTTAAAACAGATCTTATTTAAAATACTGGAGCTCTTCCTCATGGTAGACGTATCAGCTCCTAAGCTTTTGCAAGAGCTTTCAAGAGTGTTCAAGAGATTTCACAAATGGATTGTTGTTTACCAAAAGCAACAGATGAAAGAGCTTGTTTGGGCTGCTGCCCTCTGGAGGAGAGTTTAACCATATAACCACTCACAGCACAGAACAGGCCAGTTCGGCCCTACTAGTCCATGCCGTAACAGATTCCCACCCTCCTAGTCCCACTGACCAGCACCCGGTCCATACCCCTCCAGTCCTCTCCTCTCCATGTAACGATCCAGTCTTTCCTTAAATGTAACCAATGATCCCGCCTCGACCACGTCTGCCGGAAGCTCATTCCACATCCCCACCACCCTCTGCGTAAAGAAATTTCCCCTCATGTTCCCCTTATAATTTTCCCCCTTCAATCTTAAACCATGCCCTCTAGTTTGAATCTTCCCCACTCTTAATTGAAAAAGCCTATCCACGTTTACTCTGTCTGTCCCTTTTAAAATCTTAAAAACCTCTATCAAGTCCCCCCTCAATCTTCTACGCTCCAGAGAAAAAAGCCCTAGTCTGCACAACCTTTCCCTGTAACTCAAACCTTGAAATCCTGTCAACATTCTCGTGAACCTTCTCTGCACTCTATTTTGTTTATATCTTTCCTTTAATTTGGTGGCCAAAACTGTACACAGTACTCCAAATTTGGCCTCACCAATGCCTTGTACAATTTCATCATAACCTCCCCACTCTTGAATTCAATACTCCGATTTATGAAGGCCAAAATTCCAAATGCCTTCTTCACCACACCATCTACCAGAGTATCAGCCTTGAGGGTACTATTTACCACAACTCCTAAATCCCTTTGTTGCTCTGCACTCCTCAATTGTCTACCATTTAATGCATATGACCTATTTAAATTTGCCTTTCCAAAATGTAACACCTCACACTTATCTGTATTAAATTCCATCAGCCATTTCTCAGCCCACACCTCCAGCCTTCCTAAATCACCTTTTAATCTACGGTAATCTTCCTCACTGTCCACAACACCACCAATCTTTGTGTCATCCGCAAACTTGCTTATCCAATTCTCCACCCCTACTTCCAGATCGTTAATATATATAACAAACAATAGTGGACCGAGGACCGATCCCTGAGGAACTCCACTCGTCACCGGCCTCCAATTGGACAAACAATTTTCTATCACTACTCTCTGACACCTCCCATCCAACCATTGCTGAATCCATTTCACTACCTCCTTATTTATACCTAATGCCTCCACCTTTTTTCCTAACCTCCTGTGGGGAACTTTGTCAAAAGCTTTACTAAAGTCTAAATAGACAACATCCACAGCTTTCCCTTCATCAACCTTTTTTGTAACCCCTTGAAAAACTCAATCAGGTTTGTCAAGCATGATCTACCCCTGACAAAACCACGCTGATTACTCCCTAGCAATCCCTGTACCTCCAAATATTTGTAAATAGCATCCCTCAGAACACTTTCCATCAACTTGCCCACCACAGACGTCACACGTACAAGGCCTATAATTCCCAGGTTTGCATTTGGACCCTTTCTTAAATAGAGGAACCACATGCGCCACCCTCCAATCCTTTGGTACCACCCCCGTGGCCAGTGACATCCTAAATATCTCTGTTAATGGCCCCACTAACTGTCCACTAGCCTCCCTGAGTGTCCTAGGGAATATTTTGTCCGGTCCGGGAGATTTATCCACCTTTATCTTTTTTAACACAGCCATCACTACCTCCTCGGTTATCCTTATATGCTTCATGACCTCCCCACTATTTTTCTTTACTTCAACTGGTTCAATATTTTTTTCCCTAGTGAATACTGAGGCAAAGAAATCATTCAAAATTTCCCCCATTTCCTCAGACTTCTCACTCAGCCTACCCTCGCTATCTACAAGGGGTCCAATTTTATCCCTCACTAATCTTTTACTTTTAATGTACTTGTAGAAACCCTTTGGATTTATTTTTACTCTGTCTGCCAAAGCCTCTTCGTGCCTTTTTTTGGCCTTTCTAATTTCTTTCTTAAGATTCCTTCTACACTCCTTGTAGTCCTCATTCAACTTCTCAGCTCCCTGCTCTTTATACCTCTTGTACACCTCCCTTTTTCTCCTAACCAAATTTCCAATATTCCTCGAAAACCAAGCCTCCCTATGACTTCCAGCCTTTCCTTTGATCCACACTGGGACATATCTACTCTGTACCCTCAAAATTTCTTTTTTGAATATCCTCCATTTTTCATTTACATCCTTACCTGAAAATATCCTGTCCCACTCAATACTCCCCAAATCCCTTCTTATTCCTTCGAAATTTGCTCTTCTCCAATCCAGAACCTCAACTTTAGGCCCCTCCTTGCTCCTCCCTAAAACTACCTTAAAAGTAACAGAATTATGATCACTAGAACCAATTGGTTCTCCAACATTAATGTCTGATACCTGACCTAGCTTGTTTCCTAACAGGAGATCCAGTATTACACTGTCCCGAGTCGGTTCTTCTACTAACTGATTTAGAAAACAATCCTGAACACATTTAATCCAGAGATTACTACCTTGGAGATCCTGTTTTTGAACTTCCTACCTAATTCTACATAATCCTGTTTCAGGACCTCATCCCCGCTTCTAACTAAGTCATTGATTCCCCACATGGACCACGACTTCTGGCTGTTCTCCTTCCCCTTGCAGAATGCTATGTACTCGATCAGAGATATCCCTGACCCTGGCACCAGGGAGGCAACATACCATCCTGGATCCCCGATCTCGTCCCACAAACCTTCTATCTGTCCCTCTGACTAATGAGTCCCCAACTACAAGAATCCTATTCTTATCCTTTCCCTTCTGAACCTCAGGGGCAGCCCCTGTGCCAGATACCTGACCCCCACGACTCGTCCCTGATAGGCTGTTCCCCCCAACAGTATCCAAAACCGAATACATGTTGCTGAGGGACACTTCCACAGGGGTACTCTGCACTGGCGCTCTCCCTCCTTTCCTCACAGTCACCCAATTCCCTGACTCCTGCCTTCTAGGGGTGACTGTCTCCCTGTAACTCCTCTCTATCACTGCCTCTGCTTCCCTTATGATCCTCAGTTCATCCAATTGCAGCTCAAGCTCTTGTAAGAGGGTCATGTGGTTTTGCAAGCAGAGAGAGTCAAACAGGCTTTAGAGAGAGAGAGAGACAGAGATCAGTTCTGCAGTTTGACACTCAGCAGCAGCAGCTGGGACTAGAACAGGACAAGCTGGCAAGCTTGTGGAAAAACAGAATTTTGAAGACAGGTTTTGAGTTCTTAGTTCAGCCTGGCCAAAGCCCTTGTTGTCTATACAAGAGGAGAGGACTTCCTGTATAATGTTTCACTTGAAATAAGGGAAACAAAAAGGAAATCTGTGGTGACCTGAAAGAAAGAGGTTATCATCTGGAGAACCCTGAGGGGGGCAAGTTTCTTTGGCAAGACACTGGAGTGGCTGATGGAAGTACATCAGTTGTGGATGTCCTGGAACAACAAATCTCTCTCTGAAAACCAACAAGAACCTTCCTGAGTGGTAACCATTTACATTTCGAGCACCAAAGCCTGGTGAACTTTATAAATGTTAAATTCTCTGCACAGTATAAGAATTGCCTGCAACCAGTGAACTTGGAGGAATGAGAAGTGAGATTGGACTGTGAACCAAAGAACCATCAGACTCAACAACAAATACAATCAGGGACTCATTTAAGGACTCGGACTTATTACTGAAAATTTATTTTCTGTATTGCAGTCAATTTGTTTACGCCTCACTGTTGTGTACATATCTTGAGTACAGTTTTTGCACTGCCGATAAATAGAACATCTGCCTGGCCCACAGGAATAAGAATCTCAGCGCTGTAATGTGATGCCACGCATGTACCCTGACAGTAAATCTGAACATGGGAGCTCAAACCTCAAGGCAGAGTTACCGGTTAATAGCAGCTTTCTTCAGTGTTGAAGTACAGAGGGACCTTGGGGCCCAGATCCACATCAGGCAGTGGGCAAGATCTTGGGTGGGGGGGGGGGGGCGGGCTCTGGATCTGGTGGGTGGGCAGTGTCATGTCTGGGGGAGGCAGGGACAGGGACAGGGCTCCAGCACAGGGAGGCGGAGTCCCACCCAACCCCCACCTATTTTCGCCTGCGGACCCGCTGCCGTTTGAAGGGCCGGTTCCGGTGCCTGGGTGGGGCGGGCGGATCTGGTGGCGCCAGCTCAATGCGGGGAACCTTCTCCGGGACGGGCGTGTCGAAGACATCGTGCGTGGGGTCCTCGGGCATCGTCTGCAGTTCCCGGCCCTTCTGCAGCTGCTGCACCTCCTTCATGACCTGCTTGTCCTTGAACCTGGCCGCCGTGGTCATCCGCAGGAAGCGCCGTTGCTGGGGGGGGGGGAACAGAGACAGGGGTCAGGGGGCACAACATCAGGGGGCAGAGACATGGGGTCAGAGGACACAACGTCAGGGGGCAGAGACGGGGGTTCAGGGAACATTGTCGGGGGGCAGAGACATGGGGTCAGAGGACACAACATCAGGGAGCAGAGACAGGGGATCGGGGGAGCAGAGACAGGGATTGAGGGCATGGGGGTCAAGGGCATAGGGCCATGGGGAGAGGGGTTTAGTAGGACAGGAGGCTTGGGTCCAATTTGGAGAGATGGGGTCCAGCAGGGGTGGGTCCCAGGGAGACAGAGTGGAGGGGAGGGGCACGTGGAAATGGGGTGGGGGATCAGAGACACAGGGTTCGATTTAGAGAGATGGGGTCTGCAGGGAGGGGCTCGGGAAAGAGGGGTTGTGGGGGTGGTCATGGCGACTGTGTCGGGGGTTCGAAGAGACGGGGACCAGGGTGGAGGGGCTCGGGCAGACGGGGTTGGGGGCAGATAGAAGCCTCACCTCGTTGGGCGAGCGATAGCTGGGGTTCTCGTAAAGTGTGGCCCCCCCAAAACTGCCCTGGAAAATCTTCACAAGGCTCAGGACAAACCGGGGTCCGATCTCCACCAGAGAACCGTCCTCCTCGATGATCTGTGGGCAGGTAACACCATGTAAGGGGGGGGGGGGGGGGGGGAGGAGGAAGGGAGTCGGAGGCTCAGTAATGAGGTACAGTACAATACAGACAGACAGTACAGCAGCTGGGACCCTCACCCCACCACTATCTATGCCCCACTGGACCCCCTGTCCTGTCCCTACTCCTCTTCCACACACTCCCCATCGCATATCCCCAACCCTTTCCCTCCCCACCATTCCCCAGCCAACTCCCCCTCCCCAGCCAATGCCCTCTCCCCCCTCCCCCACTGACCTGGTAGTTTCGGAACCAGATGCGCTGGTCTGCAATGGTGAAGGTGAAGATGTGGTCGATGAAGGGCTGGCTCCGTGGGTGGTACCGGGGTGTGGAGAACGTCTGCAATACCCACCACAAGTGAGGCAGAGGTACAAAGAGAACCCCCCCTCGACCCAACACCCCTCCCCACTACCCACAAATGAAGCTCTCCCCATCCTCAACCTTTCAAGATCCCCTCAAATACCCCATCCCCACTCCTCTAAACCCCTCTCCCCTTCCCAACCCTCCTCCCCATCTCCAACCCCACTCCCCCAGCCCCCTCGCTGCTCCCCCCTTCCAGTCCTTCCTCCCCATCCTCAAACCCCTTCCCTGAAATCCCTCTCCCCAATTCCCCCAATTCTCCTCCCTGTCCTGAAACCCCCTCACCCTCAAAACCCCTTCCCCCCGAAAATCCCCCCTCCCCCAAACCCACCTCTCGCCATCCCACCCACGCCCAAACTCCCAACTCAAGCCCCTCCTTCTACATCCCAATCCCCTCCCTGGCCCCACCAGGCCTCCTTGATTCAAACCTCCAGCATCTACATGCCTGAACCTCCACCCCCTCCCACATCCACTCCACCCACCCAAACTGGACTCCCATACCCACCTGGATGAAGAGTTCCTTGAGGAGGCGATAGTGAGGCTCCCGGTCAAATGCCTGCAGAGAGGTAGAGAGGGTGGGGTCAGCCGGGGGGGGGGGGGGGGGGGGGGTTGAGGGTTGGTGCTTGAAGAGGTGGTGGGATCAGCAAGGGGGGGGGGGGGCGCCAGAGAAAGGAGGGGTCGGTGGAAGGGTACAAGGGGAGGGGTTTAGCAGGGGAACAGTGAGAGAGGGTGGCAGAGAGGAATTGAAGGGGTCCGAGGGGAGGGGTAAGGCGTGGGGGTCAGCAAGGGGGGTGTGTTTGAGGGGGTGGGGGATCAGCGGGGAGGGGTCAACAGAGGGGTCCAAGGGGAGGGGTTTGGCAAGAAGGGATTAGTGAAAGGAGGGGGTCGGCTGCGAGGGGGTCGATAGAAGGTCTGAGGAGAGGGGGAGACAGAGGGGTCTAAGTGGGGTTTGTTGGGGGGGTGGGTCAGCGCTCGGCAGGGGTCTCACCAGATCGAAGGAGAGCAGCGGTCTGGATCCTTTCAGGCAGTTGCCGGACATCTTCAGCTCAGCCAGGGTGTGCACTGCCAAACAAACAGCAGCACTCAGCAAGTCCGCGCTTCAACGCCCACGGCACCTTAGGCTGCACGGTGAAGCATCACCGCAGTCCCAGCGATCACCAAAGTGCCGGGGACTGCCTATCACGATTTTATAAACCTCTATCAGATCACTCCTCAGTCTCCGACGTCCCAGAGAAAACAGCCCACGTTTGTCCAATCTCTTCCTGTACGATCAGATCCAGCAACATCCTGGTAAATCCCTTTCCAAAGCCTCCACATTTTCCTGTAATGGGACAACCAGAATTCCAAGTGTGGCCTAACCCAAGTTTGATCTCGCTGCGACATGACTTATTTATTTTTAACCCAGTCCCCCGCCCACTGAAGCACAGCATTCCACACGCCTTCTTTCCCGCCATGTCTACTTGTGTGGCCACTTTCAATGAGCTGTGGACCTGGATCCCCAGATCCCTCTGCACATCAATGCTTTTCAGAGTCCTGCCATTAACCGCAGATGCTCCCTTCCATTCCCCCTACCAAAGTGTAGCACCTCCCACTGGTCTGGATTAAACTCCATCTGCCATTTCTCTACCCAGATCTGTAACCGGCCAAAGGAACAGACAATGTTTTATCAGAGTTATAATATGCTGATCTATATATTCCAAAAACAACAGAACCTTCTCTCTCCCAACCCCACACAGCGTAACCCTCTATTTTCCTTCCATACATGTGACTGTCGTAGAGTCTGTTAAATGCCCCTAATGTTCCAGCCTTCATCACCCTCCCTGGCAAGGCATTCCAGGCTCCTACAACTCCGTGTAGAAAACTTACCCCATGACATCTCCCCTAAACGGCCCTCCCCTCACTTTGTACACACATCCTCAGGAGTTTGCTCGTCCTGACCTGGAAAACAGGTACTGACTGCCACCCTATCTATGCCTCTCAGAATCTTGTAGACCTCTATTGTCGCCTCTCATCCTTCTACACTCCTCTGGTCTATATCCGGTTGTATTTTTTGATAACCCTCTAACCCAGTGGTTTTCAACCTTTTTCCTTCCACTCACATCCCACTTTAAGTATTTCCTTGGCCGTCGGTGCTCCGTGATTAGTAAGGGATTGCTTAAGGTGATATTTGGGTGGGAAGGGAAGGTTGAGAACCACTGCTCTACATCCAATTGTTACTGAAATATTTTGCTTGAGAAAAATTGTCATTGGCCCATTTCCTTTGGAGCTCTGAAACCCTGCACGTAACGAGACCATGAGGTACAATTAAAACAGTGGTTTTCAACCTTTTTCCTTCCACCCACATACCACCTTAAGCAATCCCTTACTAATCACAGAGCACTGATGGCAGAGGGAATTCTTAAAGTGGGATGTAACTTCACCAATCTTTGCATCATCGAACCTCTCCACCTTCTTGTTCATCCAAGTCAGTTATGCATCACAAATAAGGGTCCCAACACGGATCCCTGTGGAACACCAATGGTCACAGACCTCCATCCTTCACCCTTCCACAGACAATTCTAAATCCAAGTTATCAACTCACCGTGCACCCCCTGCATCTCACCTGGATCAGCCTTCCACACGGGACCTTGTCAAACACCTGACTGGTCCATGTAGACAACATCCTCTGTCCTACCCTCATCAACTATCAATGTCACCTCAAAAAATTAGTTAAGATGTGACTTACCCCCTCACAAATCCACGTTGACTGTCCCTTATCTGTCCGTGACTTTCCAAAAGTGCATAAATCTTAACCCTAAGTATCCTTTCCAACAGTTCCCCATCACTGATGTGAGGATTACTGGAGCTTCCTGCATTATTCCCATATCCCTTCTTGAACAAAGGTCCAACATTGGCCACTCTCCAGCCCTCTGGGACTCCCCCTCCCTCCAGTTTTCTAGGGCCCCCTCCAGTCCTCTGGGACTCCCCCCAACAGACCTCTGGGTCTCCCCCACCCCCAACAGACCTCTGGTCTCCCCCACCCCCAACAGACCTCTGGTCTCCCCCACCCCCAACAGACCTCTGGTTTCCCCCACCCCCAACAGACCTCTGGGACACCACCCCCACCCCCACCAAGACCTCTGGGTTGGGGAGTGGGACACTGTAAACACTCACCGTTCTGCACCAGGAACTTGGCTGACGGACCCTGTGGAACATTGGAGACCCTGGAACGCAGAATACGTGTCATGCCTCCACATTGGTCACACCCCACCCCTCCACCACACAAGACCATGAGACACAGAAGCAGAAATAGGCCATTAAGCCCATCGAGTCTGCTCTGTCATTTAATCGTGAGGTGATCCATTTTCACCACTCAGCCCCACTGCCCGGATTTCTCCCCATAACCTTTGATGCCCTGGCTAATCAAGAACTTATCAATCTCTGCCTTAAATACACCTAATGACCCAGCCTCCACAACCAGCTGTAGCAACAAATTCCATTGATTCACCGCCCTCTGGCTGAAGAAATTCCTCCCCATCTATGTTCTAAATGGATGCCCTTCGATCCTGAAATTGTGCCCTCTTGTCCTGGACTCTCCCACCGTGGGAAACAACCTTTCCACATATACTCTGTCCACGCCTTTAATGAGATCCGCCCCTCATTCTCCTAAATTCCAAAGAGTACAGGCCAAGAGTTGTCAAATATCTCTATTTCATTCCTGGAATCGTCCTTGTGAACCTCCTCTGAACCTTCTCCAACATCAGGACATCCTTTCTCAAACAAGGAGCCCAAAACTGCTCACAATCCTCCACGTGAGGCCTCACCAGGGCCTTATAAACCCTCAACATCACATCCCTGCTCTTAGATTCTATTCCTCTTGAAATGAACGCCAGCACCGCATTTACCTTCTTTTTTAAAATTTTTAAAAATTTTTTCACAGTATGAACCATATTAACCAAAATACACACAAACATTTCCCTCTTGAAGATACACAGTGTAATTTTCTCCCCTTTCCCACCCCCCCTCCCCACCCACTAAACATTCAACATGTACAATACATTAAACCCATTAAACAATGTCATCACACAATGAAAATAAACAAGAAATTTGTGTCATCTACTTTTACATAGAGGGTCAGTTCATTTCGTCTTCTTCTCCTTCTATCATTTTAGGGGGTGGAGGTCCGCGGTAGGTCTTCTCTGTTGTGTTCCATGTACGGTTCCCAAATTTGTTTGAATACTGTGACGTTATTTTTTAAATTATATGTTATTTTTTCCAATGGAATACATTTATTCATTTCTATGTACCATTGCTGTATTCTCTGTACAGGAGAGTTGACATTATACATTTTTTTGCTACAGCTAAGGTTATCGTAATAAATCTTTTTTGTGCATCATCCAGTTTGAGGCCTAATTCTTTACTTCTTATATTACTTAGAAGAAAGATCTCTGGGTTTTTTTGGTATATTGCTTTTTGTGATTTTATTTAATACCTTATTTAGATCTTCCCAAAACTTTTCCACTTTCTCACATGCCCAAATTGCATGTCCTGTTGTTCCCCCTTTCCTTCTTACAGCGAAAACATCTGTCTGATACTGTTGGGGTCCCATTTATTTAACTTTTGGGGCGTGGTGTATAGCCTGTGTAACCAATTATATTGTATCATACGTAACCTCGTGTTTATTGTATTTCTTATTTCTCATAGTTCCGGAACATAGCTTTTCCCATGTTTCATTTTATCTTTATGTTTAGATCTTGTTCCCATTTTTGTTTAGGTTTAGCTTGTTTCCTCGTTTTCTTTCTCTTGCAGTTTGATGTACATGTTTGTTATAAATCTTTTAATTATCATTGTGTCTGTAATCACATATTCAAAGCTGCTTCCTTCTGGTAACCTCAGCCTGCTTCCCAATTTGTCCTTCAAGTAGGTTTTCAGTTGGTGGTATGCAAACATTGTACTGTGAGTTATACCATATTTGTCCTTCATTTCTTCAAAAGATAATAATTTATTTCCCAAAAAACAATTTTCTATTCTTTTGATCCCTTTTCTCTCCCATTCTCTGAAGGAAAGGTTATCTATTGTGAAAGGGATTAGTTGATTTTGCGTCAATATTAATTTTGGTGGTTGGTAATTTATTTTATTCCTTTCTACATGAATCTTCTTCCAAATGTTGAGCAGATGGTGCAGTACTGGTGAACTCCCATGTTACACCAGCTTTTCAACCCATTTATATATGTTCAGGTACCTTCTCCCCTATTTTATCTAGTTCTAATCTGGTCCAATCTTGTTTTTCCCTTGTTTGATAAAAATCTGATAGATATCTTAATTGAGCTGCTCTATAATAATTCTTAAAGTTTGGTAGCTGTAAGCCCCCTTGTTGCATTTGCCTTCTTCACCAGTGACTCAACCTGCAAGTTCACCTTCAGGCCGTCCTGCACAAGGACTCCCAGGTCCCTTTACATCTGGGCATTTTCTATTTTCTCCCCGTTTATTTCTTCTACCAAAGTGCATGACCGTCCACTTTCTGACATTATATTTCATTTGCCACTTCTCTGCCCAATCTCCTCATCTGTCCAAGTCCTTCTGCAGCCTCCATTCCCACCACACAACCTGCTCCTCCACCGACCTTCGTATCATCTACAAACGTGGGCACTAAGCCGTTCGTTCCATTACTAATATAAAACATGAAAAGAACCATCCCCAACACCGACCCCTCTGGACACCACCAGCAGCCAATCAGAATATGATCCCTCTATCCCAACTCTCTCCTTCCTGCCAATCAGCTAACGCTCTGCCCACACCAGTATGTTTCCTGTAATTCTGCGGGTTTGTTACGTCTGCACAGAGAGGGGTGGGGGTGGGGAACGCCTTCACAGAGAGAGGGGTGGGGGTGGGGAACGCCTTCACAGAGAGAGGGGTGGGGGTGGGGAACGAGCTGCCAGCTGAAGTGGTGAATGCGGGCTCAATTTTAACATTTAAGAAGAATTCGGACAGGTACGTGGATGGGTATGGAGAGTAATGAACTGGGTGCAGGTCAGTTGGATGAGACAAAAAAATATGGTTCAGCACAGACTAGAAGGGCTGAAGGGGCAGGTTTGTATGCAACATGTTCTTAAATGTATTCTTCAAATCCACATACACTACATCCACTGCATCTCCCTATTCAGCAAGCTTGTCAGGATAGAATTCCAGTTGGTTTGTCAGGTAAGATTTTCCCCAGAAGAAAACCATGTCTCTTGCCCTCCACCCCTCCTCGTAAACACCCCAAGCTCCCCAGACCTGCACAAACCTCTGCACCAGCCCCTCACCACCCCACACCCCTCCCTGCTTCCACGCCCTTAACCCCCTGACCCCACACTCACCACATGTACAGGTCCTGCTTCTTCTTGGCTTCAAAGTACACACACTTATTGCAGTTCTTCATTTCACACACCTGCAGTGAATACACAGTTCCATCAGGTACACAACCCACACAACAAGAGAGGTACGTGGTCCCGTCACCTGCCGCCAACAGGGGTACACAGCCCCGTCGCGCATTCATCACTACTGACCCCCATCTCTCCCTCCCCCTTTCTGCTGCCTCACCTCATTAATTACAAACAGCTTGTCCTTGCGATCCATCTTGGTGTCTGTAAGGAGAGAGAACTGCATTAGTCCCACAGACCTGTGACCATTGCCAAGACCACAGCCCCCACCAGGTGAAGGTGCCTCAGCTGCCTTTACACATCAGCTATTCCTAGATGACCACATAAAGTGGAATTCCCATTATCTGGCACCTATGGAAATCGCAGATGCCAGATATGTGAATTTTCCGGTTGCCCGAGACTTGCCCTTAGCATGCCTATTACACCTGCATTAAGAACACACCGTTTAAAAGACAGTACAGAATGGGAGTATTGAATTATGTAAAGATCACTTAAATCTGGTTATTCTAGTCACTTACAAAATTTAAATTTGAACCCCAGACATTGGCATCGTAACGGGGTTGCGCTGACCGCGATGCTAACCACGCCCCAATCATTATTAACCCCCCCCTCAAGTTGACAGATAAAGCCTTTTAGGTATTATTAGGTAATGTTAGGTATTTTAGTAAAGCTTTACTAGAAGAAGAAGAAAGATTCTTACTGGACAGGGACAGTTTGGGAGAGTTGCCTCAGCAGCGCACAACATCAGCTGGCTCCTCATCCCAGCAGCACCATTTTATTCAAACACCACTTTATTCAAACAGCTGCTGCAGGTGGGGCGCAAGCAGGGGTTCTCAGACTGGAGGCCTCAGAAATCGGTGCTGGGACTATTGCAATATCAATGAACTGAATGATAATATGGGAAATTGGATCAGCAAGTTTGCAGATGACATTAAGATTGGACAGTGAGGAAGGTTTTCAAAGATTGCAGAGGGATCTGGACCAGCTGGAAACATGGACAGCAATAGGGCAGATGGAATTTAATACAGACAAGTGTGAGGTTGTTGTGGCTACTACGGTAGAGCTACTAAAGTTACAGAAACACACACCAGACTAGTCAACTGAAGACTGATTTATTCAGGGTTGACAAGCTTCTTTTAGATACCGCACATCCCAGGCTCCACAGGACAAGGTGGGACGTCCCTATGAGATTGTTGCCGACCCACGGGACCGGCAGGTTTAAATTTAGCCTTGTGAGCGTACCACGCCTTCCGGCAGGAGACTCAGCGGCTCAAGGTGACGTTCCTCGGCGCTCGGTGTCTCTCGTGTGGGGTTCATTAGGTGAGTACTGCACCCACAACAGTTTGTGATACTGCGCTGTGGGTCCGCTCGGCCCACTACCCAGCCATTTTGGAAGGACAAACATGGTGAATGATCCGGCACTGAGGATGATGGAAAAGGAAGATGGATGGAGAAGGAAAGGGAAGGGGAGGGAATAGGACCAGACAGGTTGAGGGAGGGGGGGTGGGGGGGGGAGGGGGGGTGGGGGGGGAGGGGTACCTGGTTTAGCATGCGGCATCAGGGTGCGGAGGTCTTGCATGAGGTGTCGGGTGCGGTAACTGATTCCCCGCGAGGAGAAGATGAGCACTCGCTCCTTGTTGGTCCATCGGCCCTGTCAGTGCAAAGAACCCGAGTCAGGACCTGAGGCCGGCAACACCCACCAGCTCAGCACAACCCCTTGGCCAACACTCGCCAACGACAGCCCCCAACCCACGGCCATCTCTGCAACCCACTCTGGACCACGACACCCCCCACCCCCACTCTCTGGCCCAGTAACATTTCCCCAGCTCGGTAACCCCCTCACTCCACAACACCCCTCCCTGTCTCGGGAACCGCCTCCGCGTACCGCGCTAACCGATCCCGCCGCCATGCCGTCGGTGCCACCACTACCGGTGGTCCTCCAACCGCACCCTCCGCCCGCCACTTCCGGTGGTCCTCCAACCGCACCCTCCGCCCGCCACTTCCGGTGGTCCTCCAAACGCACCCTCCGCCCGCCACTTCCGGTAGTCCGCCAACCTCGCCCTCCATCCGCCGCTACCAGTGGTCCTCCAAACTCTCCCTCCGCCCGCCGCTTCCGGTGCTCCTCGAACCTCTCCTTCCGCCCGCCGCTTCCGGTAGTCCGCCAACCTCGCCCTCCGCACGCCGCATCCGGTGCTCCTCCAACCTCTTCTTCTGCCCGCCACTTCCGGTAGTCCGCCAACTTCGCCCTCCGCACGCCGCTTCAGGTGCTCCTCCAACCTCTCCCTCTGCCCGCCACCCGGTAGTCCGCCAATCTCGCCCTCCGCTTCCGGTGCTCTTCGAACCTCTCCCTCCGCCCGCCGCTTCCGGTAGTCCGCCAACCTCGCCCTCCGCACGCCGCATACGGTAGTCCGCCAACCTAGCCCTCCGAACGCCGCTTCCGGTGCTCCTCCAAACTCTCCATCTGCCCGCCACTTCCGGTAGGCCGCCAACCTCGCACTCCATCCGCAGCTTCCGGGTGTCCTTCCACCTGTACCTCCGACCGCCGCTTCCGGTGCTCCTCGAACCTCTCCCTCCGCCCGCCGCTTCCGGTAGTCCGCCAACCTCGCCCTCCGCACGCCGCATCCGGTGCTACTCCAACCTCTCCCTCCGCCCGCCACTTCCGGTAGTCCGCCAACCTCGCCCTCCGCCCGCCGCTTCCGGTGCTCCGCGAACCTCTCCCTCCACCCGCCGCTTCCGGTAGTCCGCCAACCTGGCCCTCCGCACGCCGCATCCGGTGCTCCTCCAACCTCTACCTCCGCCCGCCACTTCCGATAGTCCGCCAACCTCGCCCTCCGCCCGCCGCTTCCGGTACCCTGTGTTCTGGGAAGGAGGGAGCGGGGTGAATGGGACAGGCTGATATTTCCGGCTGAGTGGTCGAGCTCACACTTGACCTCTCCCTCACTTTGGTTCCTTCTGGTTCCCCTTTACCTCAGTTACCCTCCTCCCTATCGTTCCCGCCTCCATCCAGCCCCCACCACCCCATCGGTTCCAGCTTCCCTCTGGTTTCTCCTCCCTCTGGTACCGTCTTCTGTCTGGCTCCACCCTCCCTCTCATCCCACTTCCTCTCACTCCCCACAGTCCTGTATCAGTCCCCACACTGATCCCCGTTCCCCCTCACTCCCCACAGTCCTGTATCAGTCCCCACACTGATCCCACGGCCCCTCTCACTCCCCACAGTCCTGTATCAGTCCCCACACTGATCCCCCTTCCCCCTCACTCCCCACAGTCCTGTATCAGCCCCCACACTGATCCCCCTTCCCCCTCACTCCCCACAGTCCTGTATCAGCCCCCACACTGATCCCCCTTCCCCTCTCACTCCCCACAGTCCTGTATCAGTTCCCACACTGATCCCCGTTCCCCCCTCACTCCCCACAGTCCTGTATCAGTCCCCACACTGATCCCCCTGCCCCCCTCACTCCCCACAGTCCTGTATCAGTCCCCACACTGATCCCGTTCCCCCCTCACTCCCCACAGTCCTGTATCAGTCCCCACACTGATCCCCCTGCCCCCTTCATTCCCACAGTCCTGTATCAGTCCCCACACTGATCCCCCTTCCCCCTCACTCCCCACAGTCCTGTATCAGTCCCCACACTGATCCCACGGCCCCTCTCACTCCCCACAGTCCTGTATCAGTCCCCACACTGATCCCCCTTCCCCCTCACTCCCCACAGTCCTGTATCAGCCCCCACACTGATCCCCCTTCCCCCTCACTCCCCACAGTCCTGTATCAGCCCCCACACTGATCCCCCTTCCCCCTCACTCCCCACAGTCCTGTATCAGCCCCCACACTGATCCCCCTTCCCCTCTCACTCCCCACAGTCCTGTATCAGTTCCCACACTGATCCCCGTTCCCCCCTCACTCCCCACAGTCCTGTATCAGTCCCCACACTGATCCTACTGCCCCCCTCACTCCCCACAGTCCTGTATCAGTCCCCACACTGATCCCCCTTCCCCCTCACTCCCCACAGTCCTGTATCAGTCCCCACACTGATCCCACGGCCCCTCTCACTCCCCACAGTCCTGTATCAGTCCCCACACTGATCCCCCTTCCCCCTCACTCCCCACAGTGCTGTATCAGCCCCCACACTGATCCCCCTTCCCCCTCACTCCCCACAGTCCTGTATCAGCCCCCACACTGATCCCCCTTCCCCTCTCACTCCCCACAGTCCTGTATCAGTCCCCACACTGATCCCCCTTCCCCCTCACTCCCCACAGTCCTGTATCAGCCCCCACACTGATCCCCCTTCCCCTCTCACTCCCCACAGTCCTGTATCAGTCCCCACACTGATCCCCCTTCCCCTCTCACTCCCCACAGTCCTGTATCAGTCCCCACACTGATCCCCCTTCCCCCTCACTCCCCACAGTCCTGTATCAGTCCCAACACTGATCCCCCTTCCCCCTCACTCCCCACAGTCCTGTATCAGTCCCCACACTGATCCCACGGCCCCTCTCACTCCCCAGAGTCCTGTATCAGTCCCCACACTGATCCCCCTTCCCCCTCACTCCCCACAGTCCTGTATCAGTCCCCACACTGATTCCACGGCCCCTCTCACTCCCCACAGTCCTGTATCAGTCCCCACACTGATCCCCGTTCCCCCCTCACTCCCCACAGTCCTGTATCAGTCCCCACACTGATCCCACGGCCCGTCTCACTCCCCACAGTCCTGTATCAGTCCCCAAACTGATCCCACGGCCCCTCTCACACCCCACAGTCCTGTATCGGTTCCCACACTGATGCCCGTTCCCCCCTCACTCCCCACAGTCCTGTATCAGTCCCCACACTGATCCTCCTTCCCCCTCACTCCCCACAGTCCTGTATCAGTCCCCACACTGATCCTCCTGCACCTCTCACTCCCCACAGTCCAGTATCAGTCGCCACACTGATCCCCGTTCCCCTCTCACTCCCCACCGTCCTGTATCAGTTCCCACACTGATCCCCGTTCCCCCCTCACTCCCCACTGTCCTGTATCAGTCCCCACACTGATCCCCCTTCCCCCTCACTCCCCAGAGTCCTGTATCAGTCCCCACACTGATCCCACGGCCCCTCTCACTCCCCACAGTCCTGTATCAGTCCCCACACTGATCCCACAGCCCCTCTCACTCCCCACAGTCCTGTATCAGACCCCACACTGATCCCCGTTCCCCCCTCACTCCCCACAGTCCTGTATCAGCCCCCACACTGATCCCCCTTCCCCCTCACTCCCCACAGTACTGTATCAGTCCCCACACTGATCCCACGGCCCCTCTCACTCCCCACAGTCCTGTATCAGTCCCCACACTGAATCCACTGCCCCTCTCACTCCCCACAGTCCTGTATCAGTCCCCACACTGATCCCCCTTCCCCCTCACTCCCCACAGTCCTGTATCAGTCCCCCACACTGATCCCCCTTCGCCCTCACTCCCCACAGTCCTGTATCAGTCCCCACACTGATCCCCCTTCCCCCTCACTCCCCACAGTCCGGTATCAGTCCCCACACTGATCCCCCTTCGCCCTCACTCCCCACAGTCCTGTATCAGTTCCCACACTGATCCCCGTTCCCCCTCACTCCCCACAGTCCTGTATCAGCCCCCACACTGATCCTCCTGCACCCCTCACTCCCCACAGTCCTGTATCAGTCCCCACACCGATCCCCCTGCCCCCCTCACTCCCCACAGTCCTGTATCAGTCCCCACACTGATCCCCCTTCCCCCTCACTCCCCACAGTCCTGTATCAGTCCCCACACTGATCCCCCTGCCCCCCTCACTCCCCACAGTCCTGTATCAGTCCCCACACTGATCACCCTGCCCCCCTCACTCCCCACAGTCCTGGATCAGTCCCCACACTGATCCCCCTTCCCCCTCACTCCCCACAGTCCTGTATCAGTCCCCACACTGATCCCCCTGCCCCCCTCACTCCCCACAGTCCTGTATCAGTCCCCACACTGATCCCCCTGCCCCCCTCACTCCCCACAGTCCTGTATCAGTCCCCACACTGATCCCCCTTCCCCCTCACTCCCCACAGTCCTGTATCAGTCCCCACACTGATCCCCCTTCCCCCTCACTGCCCACAGTCCGGTATCAGTCCCCACACTGATCTCCCTTCGCCCTCACTCCCCACAGTCCTGTATCAGTTCCCACACTGATCCCCGTTCCCCCCTCAATCCCCACAGTCCTGTATCAGCCCCCACACTGATCCCCCTGCCCCCGTCACTCCCCACAGTCCTGTATCAGTCCCCACACTGATCCCCCTGCCCCCTCACTCCCCACAATCCTGTATCAGTCCCCACACTGATCCCCCTTCCCCCTCACTCCCCACAGTCCTGTATCAGTCCCCACACTGATCCCCCTGCCCCCCTCACTCCCCACAGTCCTGTATCAGTCCCCACACTGATCCCCCTGCCCCCCTCACTCCCCACAGTCCTGGATCAGTCCCCACACTGATCCCCCTTCCCCCTCACTCCCCACAGTCCTGTATCAGTCCCCACACTGATCCCCCTGCCCCCCTCACTCCCCACAGTCCTGCATCAGTCCCCACACTGATCCCCCTGCCCCCCTCACTCCCCACAGTCCTGTATCAGTCCCCACACTGATCCCCCTTCCCCCTCACTCCCCACAGTACTGTATCAGTCCCCACACTGATCCCCCTACCTCTCACTCCCCACAGTCCTGTATCAGCCCCCACACTGATCCCCCTTCCCCCTCACTCCCCACGGTCCTGTATCAGCCCCCACACTGATCCCCCTTCCCCCTCACTCCCCACAGTCCTGTATCAGCCCCTACACTGATCCCCCTTCCCCTCTCACTCCCCACAGTCCTGTATCAGTTCCCACACTGATCCCCGTTCCCCCCTCACTCCCCACAGTCCTGTATCAGTCCCCACACTGATCCCCGTTCCCCCCTCACTCCCCACAGTCCTGTATCAGTCCCCACACTGATCCCCCTGCCCCCCTCACTCCCCACAGTCCTGTATCAGTCCCCACACTGATCCCCCTTCCCCCTCACTCCCCACAGTCCTGTATCAGTCCCCACACTGATCCCCCTTCCCCCTCACTCCCCACAGTCCTGTATCAGTCCCCACACTGATCCCACGGCCCCTCTCACTCCCCAGAGTCCTGTATCAGTCCCCACACTGATCCCCCTTCCCCCTCACTCCCCACAGTCCTGTATCAGCCCCCACACTGATCCCCCTTCCCCCTCACTCCCCACAGTCCTGTATCAGCCCCCACACTGATCCCCCTTCCCCTCTCACTCCCCACAGTCCTGTATCAGTCCCCACACTGATCCCCCTTCCCCTCTCACTCCCCACAGTCCTGTATCAGTCCCCACACTGATCCCCCTTCCCCCTCACTCCCCACAGTCCTGTATCAGTCCCCACACTGATCCCCCTTCCCCCTCACTCCCCACAGTCCTGTATCAGCCCCCACACTGATCCCCCTTCCCCTCTCACTCACCACAGTCCTGTATCAGTCCCCACACTGATCCCCCTTCCCCTCTCACTCCCCACAGTCCTGTATCAGTCCCCACACTGATCCCCCTTCCCCCTCACTCCCCACAGTCCTGTATCAGTCCCAACACTGATCCCCCTTCCCCCTCACTCCCCACAGTCCTGTATCAGTCCCCACACTGATCCCACGGCCCCTCTCACTCCCCAGAGTCCTGTATCAGTCCCCACACTGATCCCCCTTCCCCCTCACTCCCCACAGTCCTGTATCAGTCCCCACACTGATTCCACGGCCCCTCTCACTCCCCACAGTCCTGTATCAGTCCCCACACTGATCCCCGTTCCCCCCTCACTCCCCACAGTCCTGTATCAGTCCCCACACTGATCCGACGGCCCGTCTCACTCCCCACAGTCCTGTATCAGTCCCCAAACTGATCCCACGGCCCCTCTCACACCCCACAGTCCTGTATCGGTTCCCACACTGATCCCCGTTCCCCCCTCACTCCCCACAGTCCTGTATCAGTCCCCACATTGATCCCCCTTCCCCCTCACTCCCCACAGTCCTGTATCAGTCCCCACACTGATCCTCCTGCACCTCTCACTCCCCACAGTCCTGTATCAGTCGCCACACTGATCCCCGTTCCCCTCTCACTCCCCACCGTCCTGTATCAGTTCCCACACTGATCCCCGTTCCCCCCTCACTCCCCACTGTCCTGTATCAGTCCCCACACTGATCCCCCTTCCCCCTCACTCCCCAGAGTCCTGTATCAGTCCCCACACTGATCCCACGGCCCCTCTCACTCCCCACAGTCCTGTATGAGTCCCCACACTGATCCCACAGCCCCTCTCACTCCCCACAGTCCTGTATCAGACCCCACACTGATCCCCGTTCCCCCCTCACTCCCCACAGTCCTGTATCAGCCCCCACACTGATCCCCCTTCCCCCTCACTCCCCACAGTACTGTATCAGTCCCCACACTGATCCCACGGCCCCTCTCACTCCCCACAGTCCTGTATCAGTCCCCACACTGATCCCACTGCCCCTCTCACTCCCCACAGTCCTGTATCAGTCCCCACACTGATCCCCCTTCCCCCTCACTCCCCACAGTCCTGTATCAGTCCCCACACTGATCCCCCTTCGCCCTCACTCCCCACAGTCCTGTATCAGTCCCCACACTGATCCCCCTTCCCCCTCACTCCCCACAGTCCGGTATCAGTCCCCACACTGATCCCCCTTCGCCCTCACTCCCCACAGTCCTGTATCAGTTCCCACACTGATCCCCGTTCCCCCCTCACTCCCCACAGTCCTGTATCAGCCCCCACACTGATCCTCCTGCACCCCTCACTCCCCACAGTCCTGTATCAATCCCCACACCGATCCCCCTGCCCCCCTCACTCCCCACAGTCCTGTATCAGTCCCCACACTGATCCCCCTTCCCCCTCACTCCCCACAGTCCTGTATCAGTCCCCACACTGATCCCCCTGCCCCCCTCACTCCCCACAGTCCTGTATCAGTCCCCACACTGATCACCCTGCCCCCCTCACTCCCCACAGTCCTGGATCAGTCCCCACACTGATCCCCCTTCCCCCTCACTCCCCACAGTCCTGTATCAGTCCCCACACTGATCCCCCTGCCCCCTCACTCCCCACAGTCCTGTATCAGTCCCCACACTGATCCCCCTGCCCCCCTCACTCCCCACAGTCCTGTATCAGTCCCCACACTGATCCCCCTTCCCCCTCACTCCCCACAGTCCTGTATCAGTCCCCACACTGATCCCCCTTCCCCCTCACTCCCCACAGTCCGGTATCAGTCGCCACACTGATCCCCCTTCGCCCTCACTCCCCACAGTCCTGTATCAGTTCCCACACTGATCCCCGTTCCCCCCTCAATCCCCACAGTCCTGTATCAGCCCCCACACTGATCCCTCTGCCCCCGTCACTCCCCACAGTCCTGTATCAGTCCCCACACTGATCCCCCTGCCCCCCTCACTCCCCACAATCCTGTATCAGTCCCCACACTGATCCCCCTTCCCCCTCACTCCCCACAGTCCTGTATCAGTCCCCACACTGATCCCCCTGCCCCCCTCACTCCCCACAGTCCTGTATCAGTCCCCACACTGATCCCCCTGCCCCCCTCACTCCCCACAGTCCTGGATCAGTCCCCACACTGATCCCCCTTCCCCCTCACTCCCCACAGTCCTGTATCAGTCCCCACACTGATCCCCCTGCCCCCCTCACTCCCCACAGTCCTGCATCAGTCCCCACACTGATCCCCCTGCCCCCCTCACTCCCCACAGTCCTGTATCAGTCCCCACACTGATCCCCCTTCCCCCTCACTCCCCACAGTACTGTATCAGTCCCCACACTGATCCCCCTACCTCTCACTCCCCACAGTCCTGTATCAGCCCCCACACTGATCCCCCTTCCCCCTCACTCCCCACGGTCCTGTATCAGACCCCACACTGATCCCACTTCCCCCTCACTCCCCACAGTCCTGTATCAGCCCCTACACTGATCCCCCTTCCCCTCTCACTCCCCACAGTCCTGTATCAGTTCCCACACTGATCCCCGTTCCCCCCTCACTCCCCACAGTCCTGTATCAGTCCCCACACTGATCCCCGTTCCCCCCTCACTCCCCACGGTCCTGTATCAGTCCCCACACTGATCCCCCTGCCCCCCTCACTCCCCACAGTCCTGTATCAGTCCCCACACTGATCCCCCTCCCCCTCACTCCCCACAGTCCTGTATCAGTCCCCACACTGATCCCCCTTCCCCCTCACTCCCCACAGTCCTGTATCAGTCCCCACACTGATCCCACGGCCCCTCTCACTCCCCAGAGTCCTGTATCAGTCCCCACACTGATCCCCCTTCCCCCTCACTCCCCACAGTCCTGTATCAGCCTCCACACTGATCCCCCTTCCCCCTCACTGCCCACAGTCCTGTATCAGCCCCCACACTGATCCCCCTTCCCCTCTCACTCCCCACAGTCCTGTATCAGTCCCCACACTGATCCCCCTTCCCCCTCACTCCCCACAGTCCTGTATCAGTCCCCACACTGATCCCCCTTCCCTCTCACTCCCCACAGTCCTGTATCAGTCCCCACACTGATCCTCCTTCCCCCTCACTCCCCACAGTCCTGTATCAGCCCCCACACTGATCCCCCTTCCCCCTCACTCCCCACAGTCCTGTATCAGCCCCCACACTGATCCCCCTTCCCCCTCACTCCCCACAGTCCTGTATAAGCCCCCACACTGATCCCCCTTCCCCTCTCACTCCCCACAGTCCTGTATCAGTTCCCACACTGATCCCCGTTCCCCCCTCACTCCCCACAGTCCTGTATCAGTCCCCACACTGATCCCCCTGCCCCCCTCAATCCCCACAGTCCTGTATCAGTCCCCACACTGATCCCCGTTCCCCCCTCACTCCCCACAGTCCTGTATCAGTCCCCACACTGATCCCCCTGCCCCCCTCACTCCCCACAGTCCTGTATCAGTCCCCACACTGATCCCCCTTCCCCCTCACTCCCCACAGTCCTGTATCAGTCCCCACACTGATCCCACGGCCCCTCCCACTCCCCACAGTCCTGTATCAGTCCCCACACTGATCCCCCTTCCCCCTCACTCCCCACAGTCCTGTATCAGCCCCCACACTGATCCCCCTTCCCCCTCACTCCCCACAGTCCTGTATCAGCCCCCACACTGATCCCCCTTCCCCTCTCACTCCCCACAGTCCTGTATCAGTGCCCACACTGATCCCCGTTCCCCCCTCACTCCCCACAGTCCTGTATCATTCCCCACACTGATCCCCGTTCCCCCCTCACTCCCCACAGTCCTGTATCAGTCCCCACACTGATCCCCCTGCCCCCCTCACTCCCCACAGTCCTGTATCAGTCCCCACACTGATCCCCCTTCCACCTCACTCCCCACAGTCCTGTATCAGTCCCCACACTGATCCCATGGCCCCTCTCACTCCCCACAGTCCTGTATCAGTCCCCACACTGATCCCCGTTCCCCTCTCACTCCCCACCGTCCTGTATCAGTTCCCACACTGATCCCCATTCCCCCCTCACTCCCCACTGTCCTGTATCAGTCCCCACACTGATCCCACGGCCCCTCTCACTCCCCACAGTCCTGTATCAGTCCCAACACTGATCCCACAGCCCCTCTCACTCCCCACAGTCCTGTATCAGACCCCACACTGATCCCCGTTCCCCCCTCACTCCCCACAGTCCTGTATCAGCCCCCACACTGATCCCCCTTCCCCCTCACTCCCCACAGTACTGTATCAGTCCCCACACTGATCCCACGGCCCCTCTCACTCCCCACAGTCCTGTATCAGTCCCCACACTGATCCCACTGCCCCTCTCACTCCCCACAGTCCTGTATCAGTCCCCACACTGATCCCCCTTCCCCCTCACTCCCCACAGTCCTCTATCAGTCCCCACACTGATCCCCCTTCGCCTTCACTCCCCACAGTCCTGTATCAGTCCCCACACTGATCCCCCTTCCCCCTCACTCCCCACAGTCTGGTATCAGTCCCCACACTGATCCCCCTTCGCCCTCACTCCCCACAGTCCTGTATCAGTTCCCACACTGATCCCCGTTCCCCCCTCACTCCCCACAGTCCTGTATCAGCCCCCACACTGATCCTCCTGCACCCCTCACTCCCCACAGTCCTGTATCAGTCCCCACACCGATCCCCCTGCCCCCCTCACTCCCCACAGCCCTGTATCAGTCCCCACACTGATCCCCCTTCCCCCTCACTCCCCACAGTCCTGTATCAGTCCCCACACTGATCCCCCTGCCCCCCTCACTCCCCACAGTCCTGTATCAGTCCCCACACTGATCACCCTGCCCCCCTCACTCCCCACAGTCCTGGATCAGTCCCCACACTGATCCCCCTTCCCCCTCACTCCCCACAGTCCTGTATCAGTCCCCACACTGATCCCCCTGCCCCCCTCACTCCCCACAGTCCTGTATCAGTCCCCACACTGATCCCACTGCCCCCCTCACTCCCCACAGTCCTGTATCAGTCCCCACACTGATCCCCCTTCCCCCTCACTCCCCACAGTCCTGTATCAGTCCCCACACTGATCCCCCTTCCCCCTCACTCCCCACAGTCCGGTATCAGTCCCCACACTGATCCCCCTTCGCCCTCACTCCCCACAGTCCTGTATCAGTTCCCACACTGATCCCCGTTCCCCCTCACTCCCCACAGTCCTGTATCAGCCCCCACACTGATCCCCCTGCCCCCGTCACTCCCCACAGTCCTGTATCAGTCCCCACACTGATCCCCCTGCCCCCCTCACTCCCCACAATCCTGTATCAGTCCCCACACTGATCCCCCTTCCCCCTCACTCCCCACAGTCCTGTATCAGTCCCCACACTGATCCCCCTGCCCCCCTCACTCCCCACAGTCCAGTATCAGTCCCCACACTGATCCCCCTGCCCCCCTCACTCCCCACAGTCTTGGATCAGTCCCCACACTGATCCCCCTTCCCCCTCACTCCCCACAGTCCTGTATCAGTCCCCACACTGATCCCCCTGCCCCCCTCACTCCCCACAGTCCTGTATCAGTCCCCACACTGATCCCCCTGCCCCCCTCACTCCCCACAGTCCTGTATCAGTCCCCACACTGATCCCCCTTCCCCCTCACTCCCCACAGTACTGTGTCAGTCCCCACACTGATCCCCCTACCTCTCACTCCCCACAGTCCTGTATCAGCCCCCACAGTGATCCCCCTTCCCCCTCACTCCCCACGGTCCTGTATCAGCCCCCACACTGATCCCCCTTCCCCCTCAACTCCCCACAGTCCTGTATCAGCCCCCACACTGATCCCCCTTCCCCTCTCACTCCCCACAGTCCTGTATCAGTTCCCACACTGATCCCCGTTCCCCCCTCACTCCCCACAGTCCTGTATCAGTCCCCACACTGATCCCCGTTCCTCCCTCACTCCCCACAGTCCTGTATCAGTCCCCACACTGATCCCCCTGCCCCCCTCACTCCCCACAGTCCTGTATCAGTCCCCACACTGATCCCCCTTCCCCCTCACTCCCCACAGTCCTGTATCAGTCCCCACACTGATCCCCCTTCCCCCTCATTCCCCACAGTACTGTATCAGTCCCCACACTGATCCCCCTTCCCCCTCACTCCCCACAGTCCTGTATCAGCCCCCACACTGATCCCCTTTCCCCCTCACTGCCCACAGTCCTGTATCAGCCCCCACACTGATCCCCCTTCCCCTCTCACTCCCCACAGTCCTGTATCAGTCCCCACACTGATCCCCCTTCCCCCTCACTCCCCACAGTCCTGTATCAGTCCCCACACTGATCCCCCTTCCCTCTCACTCCCCACAGTCCTGTATCAGTCCCCACACTGATCCCCCTTCCCCCTCACTCCCCACAGTCCTGTATCAGTCCCCACACTGATCCCACGGCCCCTCTCACTCCCCACAGTCCTGTATCAGTCCCCACACTGATCCCCCTTCCCCCTCACTCCCCACAGTCCTGTATCAGCCCCCACACTGATCCCATGGCCCCTCTCACTCCCCACAGTCCTGTATCAGTCCCCACACTGATCCCCGTTCCCCTCTCACTCCCCACCGTCCTGTATCAGTTCCCACACTGATCCCCGTTCCCCCCTCACTCCCCACTGTCCTGTATCAGTCCCCACACTGATCCCCCTTCCTCCTCACTCCCCAGAGTCCTGTATCAGTCCCCACACTGATCCCACGGCCCCTCTCACTCCCCACAGTCCTGTATCAGTCCGCACACTGATCCCACAGCCCCTCTCACTCCCCACAGTCCTGTATCAGACCCCACACTGATACCCGTTCCCCCCTCACTCCCCACAGTCCTGTATCAGCCCCCACACTGATTCCCCTTCCCCCTCACTCCCCACAGTACTGTATCAGTCCCCACACTGATCCCCCTGCCCCCCTCACTCCCCACAGTCCTGTATCAGTCCCCACACTGATCCCACTGCCCCCCTCACTCCCCACAGTCCTGTATCAGTCCCCACACTGATCCCCCTTCCCCCTCACTCCCCACAGTCCTGTATCAGTCCCCACACTGATCCCCCTTCCCCCTCACTCCCCACAGTCCTGTATCAGTCCCCACACTGATCCCACGGCCCCTCTCACTCCCCACAGTCCTGTATCAGTCCCCACACTGATCCCCCTTCCCCCTCACTCCCCACAGTCCTGTATCTGTCCCCACACTGATCCCCCTTCGCCCTCACTCCCCACAGTCCTGTATCAGTCCCCACACTGATCCCCCTTCCCCCTCACTCCCCACAGTCCAGTATCAGTACCCACACTGATCCCACTGCCCCCTCACTCCCCACAGTCCTGTATCAGTCCCCACACTTATCCCCCTTCCCTCTCACTCCCCACAGTCCTGTATCAGTCCCCACACTGATCCCCCTTCCCCCCTTACTCCCCACAGTCCTGTATCAGCCCCCACACAGATACCCCTTCCCCCTCACTCCCAACAGTCCTGTATCAGTCCCCACACTGATCCCACTGCCCCCTCACTCCCCACAGTCCTGTATCAGTCCCACACTGATCCCACTGCCCCCTCACTCCCCACAGTCCTCTATCAGTCCCCACACTGATCCCCCTTCCCCCTCACTCCCCACAGTCCTGTATCAGTCCCCACACTGATCCCCCTTCGCCCTCACTCCCCACAGTCCTGTATCAGACCCCACACTGATCCCCCTTCCCCCTCACTCCCGACAGTCCTGTATCAGCCCCTACACTGATCCCCATTCCCCCTCACTCCCCACAGCCCTGTATCAGTCCCCACACTGATCCCCCTTCCCCCTCACTCCCCACAGTCCAGTATCAGTCCCCACACTGATCCCACTGCCCGTCTCTCCCCCACAGTCCTGTATCAGTCCCCACACTGATCCCACTGCCCCTCTCTCTCCCCACAGTCCTGTATCAGTCCCCACACTGATACCACTTCCCCCTCACTCCCCACAGACCTGTATCAGTCCCCACACTGATCCCACGGCCCCTCTCACTCCCCACAGTCCTGTCTCAGTCCCCACACTGATCCCACTGCCCGTCTCACTCCCCACAGTCCTGTATCAGACCCCACACTGATCCCCCTTCCCCCTCACTCCCCACAGTCCTGTATCAGTCACCACACTGATCCCCCTTCCCCTCTCACTCCCCACAGTCCTGTATCAGTCCCAGACTGATCCCACTGCCCCCTCACTCCCCAGAGTCCTGTATCAGTCCGCACACTGATCCCACTGCCCCTCTCTCTCCCCACAGTCCAGTATCAGTCCCCACACTGATCCCACTGCCCCTCTCTCTCCCCACAGTCCTGTATCAGCCCCCACAATGATCCCCCTTCGCCCTCACTCCCCACAGTCCTGTATCAGTACCCACACTGATCCCCCTTCCCCCTCACTCCACCCAGTCCTGTATCAGCCCCGACACTGATCCCACTGCCCGTCTCGCCCCCACAGTCCTGTATCAGTCCCCACACTGATCCCACTGCCCCTCTCTCTCCCCACAGTCCAGTGTCAGTCCCCACACTGATCCCACTGCCCTCTCTGTCCCCACAGTCCTGTATCAGTCCCCACACTGATCCCACTACCCCTCTCACTCCCCACAGTCCTGTATCAGTCCCCACACTGATCCCACTGCCCCTGTCTCTCCCCACAGTCCTGTATCAGTCCCCACACTGATCCCACTGCCCCTCTCTCTCCCCACAGTCCTGTATCAGCCCCCACAATGATCCCCCTTCGCCCTCACTCCCCACAGTCCTGTATCAGTCCCCACACTGATCCCCCTTCCCCCTCACTCCACACAGTCCTGTATCAGCCCCGATACTGATCCCACTGCCCGTCTCGCCCCCACAGTCCGGTATCAGTCCCCACACTGATCCCACTGCCCCTCTCTCTCACAACAGTCCTGTATCAGCCCCCACAATGATTCCCCTTCGCCCTCACTCCCCACAGTCCTTTATCAGTCCCCACACTGATCCCCCTTCCCCCTCACTCCACACAGTCCTGTATCAGCCCCGACACAGATCCCACTGCCCGTCTCGCCCCCACAGTCCTGTATCAGTCCCCACACTGATCCCACTGCCCCTCTCTCTCCCCACAGTCCTGTATCAGTCCCCACACTGATCCCACTTCCCCCTCACTCCCCACAGTCCTGTATCAGTCCCCACACTGATCCCACGGCCCCTCTCACTCCCCACAGTCCTGTATCAGTCCCCACACTGATCCCACTGCCCCTCTCACTCCCCACATTCCTGTATCAGTCCCCACACTGATCCCCGTTCCCCCTCACTCCCCACAGTCCTGCATCAGTCCCCACTCTGATCCCCCTTCCCCTCTCACTCCCCACAGTCCTGTATCATTCTCACACTGATCCCACTGCCCCCTCACTCCCCACAGTCCTGTATCAGTCCCCACACTGATCCCCCTGCCCCCTCACTCCCCACAATCCTGTATCAGTCCCCACACTGATCCCCCTTCCCCCTCACTCCCCACAGTCCTGTATCAGTCCCCACACTGATCCCACGGCCCCTCTCACTCCCCACAGTCCTGTATCAGTCCCCACACTGATCCCACTGCCCCTCTCACTCCCCACAGTCCTGTATCAGACCCCACACTGATCCCCCTTCCCCCTAATTCCCCACAGTCCTGTATCAGTCCCCACACTGATCCCCCTTCCCCTCTCACTCCCCACAGTCCTGTATCAGTCCCAGACTGATCCCACTCCCCCCTCACTCCCCAGAGTCCTGTATCAGTCCCCACACTGATCCCCCTTCCCCCTCACTCCCCACAGTCCTGTATCAGTCCCCACACTGATCCCACTGCCCCTCTCTCTCCCCACAGTCCTGTATCAGACCCCACACTGATCCCCGTTCCCCCTTCACTCCCCACAGTCCTGTATCAGACCCCACACTGATCCCCCTTCCCCCTCACTCCCCACAGTCCTGTATCAGTCCCCACACTGATCCCACGGCCCCTCTCACTCCCCACAGTCCTGTATCAGTCCCCACATTGATCCCACTGCCCCTCTCACTCCCCACAGTCCTGTATCAGTCCCCACACTGATCCCCCTTCCCCCTCACTCCCCACAGTCCTGTATCAGTCCCCACACTGATCCCCCTTCGCCCTCACTCCCCACAGTCCTGTATCAGTCCCCACACTGATCCCCCTTCCCCCTCACTCCCCACAGTCCGGTATCAGTCCCCACACTGATCCCCCTTCGCCCTCACTCCCCACAGTCCTGTATCAGTTCCCACACTGATCCCCGTTCCCCCCTCACTCCCCACAGTCCTGTATCAGCCCCCACACTGATCCTCCTGCCCCACTCACTCCCCACAGTCGTGTATCAGTCCCCACACCGATCCCCCTGCCCCCCTCACTCCCCACAGTCCTGTATCAGTCCCCACACTGATCCCCCTTCCCCCTCACTCCCCACAGTCCTGTATCAGTCCCCACACTGATCCCCGTTCCCCCCTCACTCCCCACAGTCCTGTATCAGTCCCCACACTGATCCCCCTGCCCCCCTCACTCCCCACAGTCCTGTATTAGTCCCCACATTGATCCCCCTTCCCCCTCACTCCCCACAGTCCTGTATCAGTCCCCACACAGATCCCCCTTCCCCCTCACTCCCCACAGTCCTGTATCAATCCCCACACTGATCCCACGGCCCCCCTCACTCCCCAGAGTCCTGTATCAGTCCCCACACTGATCCCCCTTCCCCCTCACTCCCCACAGTCCTGTATCAGCCCCCACTCTGATCCCCCTTCCCCCTCACTCCCCACAGTCCTGTATCAGTCCCCACACTGATCCCACGGCCCCTCTCACTCCCCACAGTCCTGTATCAGTTCCCACACTGATCCCCGTTCCCCCCTCACTCCCCACAGTCCTGTATCAGTCCCCACACTGATCCCCCTTCGCCCTCACTCCCCACAGTCCTGTATCAGTCCCCACACTGATCCCCCTTCCCCCTCACTCCCCACAGTCCTGTATCAGTCCCCACACTGATCCCCCTTCCCCCTCACTCCCTACAGTCCTGTATCAGTCCCCACACTGATCCCACGGCCCCTCTCACTCCCCAGAGTCCTGTATCAGTCCCCACACTGATCCCCCTTCCCCCTCACTCCCCACAGTCCTGTATCAGCCCCCACACTGATCCCCCTTCCCCCTCACTGCCCACAGTCCTGTATCAGCCCCCACACTGATCCCCCTTCCCCTCTCACTCCCCACAGTCCTGTATCAGTCCCCACACTGATCCCCCTTCCCCCTCACTCCCCACAGTCCTGTATCAGTCCCCACACTGATCCCCCTTCCCTCTCACTCCCCACAGTCCTGTATCAGTCCCCACACTGATCCTCCTTCCCCCTCACTCGCCACAGTCCTGTATCAGCCCCCACACTGATCCCCCTTCCCCCTCACTCCCCACAGTCCTGTATCAGCCCCCACACTGATCCCCCTTCCCCCTCACTCCCCACAGTCCTGTATAAGCCCCCACACTGATCCCCCTTCCCCTCTCACTCCCCACAGTCCTGTATCAGTTCCCACACTGATCCCCGTCCCCCCCTCACTCCCCACAGTCCTGTATCAGTCCCCACACTGATCCCCCTGCCCCCCTCAATCCCCACAGTCCTGTATCAGTCCCCACACTGATCCCCGTTCCCCCCTCACTCCCCACAGTCCTGTATCAGTCCCCACACTGATCCCCCTGCCCCCCTCACTCCCCACAGTCCTGTATCAGTCCCCACACTGATCCCCCTTCCCCCTCACTCCCCACAGTCCTGTATCAGTCCCCACACTGATCCCACGGCCCCTCTCACTCCCCACAGTCCTGTATCAGTCCCCACACTGATCCCCCTTCCCCCTCACTCCCCACAGTCCTGTATCAGCCCCCACACTGATCCCCCTTCCCCCTCACTCCCCACAGTCCTGTATCAGCCCCCACACTGATCCCCCTTCTCCTCTCACTCCCCACAGTCCTGTATCAGTTCCCACACTGATCCCCGTTCCCCCCTCACTCCCCACAGTCCTGTATCATTCCCCACACTGATCCCCGTTCCCCCCTCACTCCCCACAGTCCTGTATCAGTCCCCACACTGATCCCCCTGCCCCCCTCACTCCCCACAGTCCTGTATCAGTCCCCACACTGATCCCCCTTCCCCCTCACTCCCCACAGTCCTGTATCAGTCCCCACACTGATCCCATGGCCCCTCTCACTCCCCACAGTCCTGTATCAGTCCCCACACTGATCCCCATTCCCCTCTCACTCCCCACCGTCCTGTATCAGTTCCCACACTGATCCCCGTTCCCCCCTCACTCCCCACTGTCCTGTATCAGTCCCCACACTGATCCCACGGCCCCTCTCACTCCCCACAGTCCTGTATCAGTCCCCACACTGATCCCACAGCCCCTCTCACTCCCCACAGTCCTGTATCAGACCCCACACTGATCCCCTTTCCCCCCTCACTCCCCACAGCCCTGTATCAGCCCCCACACTGATCCCCCTTCCCCCTCACTCCCCACAGTACTGTATCAGTCCCCACACTGATCCCACGGCCCCTCTCACTCCCCACAGTCCTGTATCAGTCCCCACACTGATCCCACTGCCCCTCTCACTCCCCACAGTCCTGTATCAGTCCCCACACTGATCCCCCTTCCCCCTCACTCCCCACAGTCCTCTATCAGTCCCCACACTGATCCCCCTTCGCCTTCACTCCCCACAGTCCTGTATCAGTCCCCACACTGATCCCCCTTCCCCCTCACTCCCCACAGTCTGGTATCAGTCCCCACACTGATCCCCCTTCGCCCTCACTCCCCACAGTCCTGTATCAGTTCCCACACTGATCCCCGTTCCCCCCTCACTCCCCACAGTCCTGTATCAGCCCCCACACTGATCCTCCTGCACCCCTCACTCCCCACAGTCCTGTATCAGTCCCCACACCGATCCCCCTGCCCCCCTCACTCCCCACAGCCCTGTATCAGTCCCCACACTGATCCCCCTTCCCCCTCACTCCCCACAGTCCTGTATCAGTCCCCACACTGATCCCCCTGCCCCCCTCACTCCCCACAGTCCTGTATCAGTCCCCACACTGATCACCCTGCCCCCCTCACTCCCCACAGTCCTGGATCAGTCCCCACACTGATCCCCCTTCCCCCTCACTCCCCACAGTCCTGTATCAGTCCCCACACTGATCCCCCTGCCCCCCTCACTCCCCACAGTCCTGTATCAGTCCCCACACTGATCCCACTGCCCCCCTCACTCCCCACAGTCCTGTATCAGTCCCCACACTGATCCCCCTTCCCCCTCACTCCCCACAGTCCTGTATCAGTCCCCACACTGATCCCCCTTCCCCCTCACTCCCCACAGTCCGGTATCAGTCCCCACACTGATCCCCCTTCGCCCTCACTCCCCACAGTCCTGTATCAGTTCCCACACTGATCCCCGTTCCCCCCTCACTCCCCACAGTCCTGTATCAGCCCCCACACTGATCCCCCTGCCCCCGTCACTCCCCACAGTCCTGTATCAGTCCCCACACTGATCCCCCTGCCCCCCTCACTCCCCACAATCCTGTATCAGTCCCCACACTGATCCCCCTTCCCCCTCACTCCCCACAGTCCTGTATCAGTCCCCACACTGATCCCCCTGCCCCCCTCACTCCCCACAGTCCAGTATCAGTCCCCACACTGATCCCCCTGCCCCCCTCACTCCCCACAGTCTTGGATCAGTCCCCACACTGATCCCCCTTCCCCCTCACTCCCCACAGTCCAGTATCAGTCCCCACACTGATCCCCCTGCCCCCCTCACTCCCCACAGTCCTGGATCAGTCCCCACACTGATCCCCCTTCCCCCTCACTCCCCACAGTCCTGTATCAGTCCCCACACTGATCCCCCTGCCCCCCTCACTCCCCACAGTCCTGTATCAGTCCCCACACTGATCCCCCTGCCCCCCTCACTCCCCACAGTCCTGTATCAGTCCCCACACTGATCCCCCTTCCCCCTCACTCCCCACAGTCCTGTATCAGTCCCCACACTGATCCCCCTTCCCCCTCACTCCCCACAGTCCGGTATCAGTCCCCACACTGATCCCCCTTCGCCCTCACTCCCCACAGTCCTGTATCAGTTCCCACACTGATCCCCGTTCCCCCCTCACTCCCCACAGTCCTGTATCAGCCCCCACACTGATCCCCCTGCCCCCGTCACTCCCCACAGTCCTGTATCAGTCCCCACACTGATCCCCCTGCCCCCCTCACTCCCCACAATCCTGTATCAGTCCCCACACTGATCCCCCTTCCCCCTCACTCCCCACAGTCCTGTATCAGTCCCCACACTGATCCCCCTGCCCCCCTCACTCCCCACAGTCCAGTATCAGTCCCCACACTGATCCCCCTGCCCCCCTCACTCCCCACAGTCTTGGATCAGTCCCCACACTGATCCCCCTTCCCCCTCACTCCCCACAGTCCTGTATCAGTCCCCACACTGATCCCCCTGCCCCCCTCACTCCCCACAGTCCTGTATCAGTCCCCACACTGATCCCCCTGCCCCCCTCACTCCCCACAGTCCTGTATCAGTCCCCACACTGATCCCCCTTCCCCCTCACTCCCCACAGTACTGTGTCAGTCCCCACACTGATCCCCCTACCTCTCACTCCCCACAGTCCTGTATCAGCCCCCACAGTGATCCCCCTTCCCCCTCACTCCCCACGGTCCTGTATCAGTCCCCACACTGATCCCCCTTCCCCCTCAACTCCCCACAGTCCTGTATCAGCCCCCACACTGATCCCCCTTCCCCTCTCACTCCCCACAGTCCTGTATCAGTTCCCACACTGATCCCCGTTCCCCCCTCACTCCCCACAGTCCTGTATCAGTCCCCACACTGATCCCCGTTCCTCCCTCACTCCCCACAGTCCTGTATCAGTCCCCACACTGATCCCCCTGCCCCCCTCACTCCCCACAGTCCTGTATCAGTCCCCACACTGATCCCCCATCCCCCTCACTCCCCACAGTCCTGTATCAGTCCCCACACTGATCCCCCTTCCCCCTCATTCCCCACAGTCCTGTATCAGTCCCCACACTGATCCCCCTTCTCCCTCACTCCCCACAGTCCTGTATCAGCCCCCACACTGATCCCCCTTCCCCCTCACTGCCCACAGTCCTGTATCAGCCCCCACACTGATCCCCCTTCCCCTCTCACTCCCCACAGTCCTGAATCAGTCCCCACACTGATCCCCCTTCCCCCTCACTCCCCACAGTCCTGTATCAGTCCCCACACTGATCCCACGGCCCCTCTCACTCCCCACAGTCCTGTATCAGTCCCCACACTGATCCCCCTTCCCCCTCACTCCCCACAGTCCTGTATCAGCCCCCACACTGATCCCATGGCCCCTCTCACTCCCCACAGTCCTGTATCAGTCCCCACACTGATCCCCGTTCCCCTCTCACTCCCCACCGTCCTGTATCAGTTCCCACACTGATCCCCGTTCCCCCCTCACTCCCCACTGTCCTGTATCAGTCCCCACACTGATCCCCCTTCCTCCTCACTCCCCAGAGTCCTGTATCAGTCCCCACACTGATCCCACGGCCCCTCTCACTCCCCACAGTCCTGTATCAGTCCGCACACTGATCCCACAGCCCCTCTCACTCCCCACAGTCCTGTATCAGACCCCACACTGATACCCGTTCCCCCCTCACTCCCCACAGTCCTGTATCAGCCCCCACACTGATCCCCCTTCCCCCTCACTCCCCACAGTACTGTATCAGTCCCCACACTGATCCCACGGCCCCTCTCACTCCCCACAGTCCTGTATCAGTCCCCACACTGATACCACTGCCCCTCTCACTCCCCACAGTCCTGTATCAGTCCCCACACTGATCCCCCTTCCCCCTCACTCCCCACAGTCCTGTATCAGTCCCCACACTGATCCCCCTTCGCCTTCACTCCCCACAGTCCTGTATCAGTCCCCACACTGATCCCCCTTCCCCCTCACTCCCCACAGTCCGGTATCAGTCCCCACACTGATCCCCCTTCGCCCTCACTCCCCACAGTCCTGTATCAGTTCCCACACTGATCCCCGTTCCCCCCTCACTCCCCACAGTCCTGTATCAGCCCCCACACTGATACCCCTGCACCCCTCACTCCCCACAGTCCTGTATCAGTCCCCACACCTATCCCCCTGCCCCCCTCACTCCCCACAGTCCTGTATCAGTCCCCACACTGATCCCCCTTCCCCCTCACTCCCCACAGTCCTGTATCAGTCCCCACACTGATCCCCCTGCCCCCCTCACTCCCCACAGTCCTGTATCAGTCCCCACACTGATCACCCTGCCCCCCTCACTCCCCACAGTCCTGGATCAGTCCCCACATTGATCCCCCTTCCCCCTCACTCCCCACAGTCCTGTATCAGTCCCCACACTGATCCCCCTGCCCCCCTCACTCCCCACAGTCCTGTATCAGTCCCCACACTGATCCCCCTGCCCCCCTCACTCCCCACAGTCCTGTATCAGTCCCCACACTGATCCCCCTTCCCCCTCACTCCCCACAGTCCTGTATCAGTCCCCACACTGATCCCCCTTCCCCCTCACTCCCCACAGTCCGGTATCAGTCCCCACACTGATCCCCCTTCGCCCTCACTCCCCACAGTCCTGTATCAGTCCCCACACTGATCCCCCTTCCCCCTCACTCCCGACAGTCCTGTATCAGTCCCCACACTGATCCCACGGCCCCTCTTACTCCCCAGAGTCCTGTATCAGTCCCCACACTGATCCCCCTTCCCCCTCACTCCCCACAGTCCTGTATCAGCCCCCACACTGATCCCCCTTCCCCCTCACTCCCCACAGTCCTGTATCAGCCCCCACACTGATCCCCCTTCCCCTCTCACTCCCCACAGTCCTGTATCAGTCCCCACACTGATCCCCCTTCGCCCTCACTCCCCACAGTCCTGTATCAGACCCCACACTGATCCCCCTTCCCCCTCACTCCCCACAGTCCTGTATCAGTCCCCACACTGATCCCCCTTCGCCCTCACTCCCCACAGTCCTGTATCAGTCCCCACACTGATCCCCCTTCCCCCTCACTCCCCACAGTCCTGTATCAGTCCCCACACTCATCCCCCTTCCCCTCACTCCCCACAGTCCTGTATCAGACCCCACACTGATCCCCGTTCCCCTCTCACTCCCCACAGTCCTGTATCAGACCCCACACTGATCCCCGTTCCGCTCTCACTCCCCACAGTCCTGTATCAGACCCCACACTGATCCCCCTTCCCCCTCACTCCCCACAGTCCTGTATCAGCCCCCACACTGATCCCCCTTCCCCCTCACTCCCCACAGTCCTGTATCAGTCCCCACACTGATTCCACGGCCCCTCTCACTCCCCACAGTCCTGTATCAGTCCCCACACTGATCCCACTGCCCCTCTCACTCCCCACAGTCCTGTATCAGTCCCCACACTGATCCCACTGCCCCTATCACTCCCCACAGTCCTGTATCAGTCCCCACACTGATCCCCCTTCCCCCTCACTCCCCACAGTCCTGTATCAGACCCCACACTGATCCCCGTTCCCCTCTCACTCCCCACAGTCCTGTATCAGACCCCACACTGATCCCCGTTCCCCTCTCACTCCCCACAGTCCTGTATCAGAACCCACACTGATCCCCCTTCCCCCTCACTCCCCACAGTCCTGTATCAGCCCCCACACTGATCCCTCTTCCCACTCACTCCCCACAGTCCTGTATCAGTCCCCACACTGATCCCACGGCCCCTCTCACTCCCCACAGTCCTGTATCAGTCCCCACACTGATCCCCCTTCCCCCTCACTCCCCACAGTCCTGTATCTGTCCCCACACTGATCCCCCTTCGCCCTCACTCCCCACAGTCCTGTATCAGTCCCCACACTGATCCCCCTTCCCCCTCACTCCCCACAGTCCAGTATCAGTCCCCACACTGATCCCACTGCCCCCTCACTCCCCACAGTCCTGTATCAGTCCGCACACTTATCCCCCTTCCCTCTCACTCCCCACAGTCCTGTATCAGTCCCCACACTGATCCCCCTTCCCCCCTTACTCCCCACAGTCCTGTATCAGCACCCACACAGATACCCCTTCCCCCTCACTCCCAACAGTCCTGTATCAGTCCCCACACTGATCCCACTGCCCCCTCACTCCCCACAGTCCTGTATCAGTCCCACACTGATCCCACTGCCCCCTCACTCCCCAAAGTCCTCTATCAGTCCCCACACTGATCCCCCTTCCCCCTCACTCCCCACAGTCCTGTATCAGTCCCCACACTGATCCCCCTTCGCCCTCACTCCCCACAGTCCTGTATCAGACCCCACACTGATCCCCCTTCCCCCTCACTCCCCACAGTCCTGTATCAGCCCCTACACTGATCCCCATTCCCCCTCACTCCCCACAGCCCTGTATCAGTCCCCACACTGATCCCCCTTCCCCCTCACTCCCCACAGTCCAGTATCAGTCCCCACACTGATCCCACTGCCCGTCTCTCCCCCACAGTCCTGTATCAGTCCCCACACTGATCCTACTGCCCCTCTCTCTCCCCACAGTCCTGTATCAGTCCCCACACTGATACCACTTCCCCCTCACTCCCCACAGACCTGTATCAGTCCCCACACTGATCCCACGGCCCCTCTCACTCCCCACAGTCCTGTATCAGTCCCCACACTGATCCCACTGCCCGTCTCACTCCCCACAGTCCTGTATCAGACCCCACACTGATCCCCCTTCCCCCTCACTCCCCACAGTCCTGTATCAGTCACCACACTGATCCCCCTTCCCCTCTCACTCCCCACAGTCCTGTATCAGTCCCAGACTGATCCCACTGCCCCCTCACTCCCCAGAGTCCTGTATCAGTCCGCACACTGATCCCACTGCCCCGCTCTCTCCCCACAGTCCTGTATCAGTCCCCACACTGATCCCACTGCCCCTCTCTCTCCCCACAGTCCTGTATCAGCCCCCACAATGATCCCCCTTCGCCCTCACTCCCCACAGTCCTGTATCAGTACCCACACTGATCCCCCTTCCCCCTCACTCCACACAGTCCTGTATCAGCCCCGACACTGATCCCACTGCCCGTCTCGCCCCCACAGTCCTTTATCAGTCCCCACACTGATCCCACTGCCCCTCTCTCTCCCCACAGTCCAGTGTCAGTCCCCACACTGATCCCACTGCCCCCCTCACTCCCCACAGTCCTGTATCAGTCCCCACACTGATCCCACTGCCCCCCTCACTCCCCACAGTCCTGTATCAGTCCCCACACTGATCCCCCTTCCCCCTCACTCCCCACAGTCCTGTATCAGTCCCCACACTGATCCCCCTTCCCCCTCACTCCCCACAGTCCGGTATCAGTCCCCACACTGATCCCCCTTCGCCCTCACTCCCCACAGTCCTGTATCAGTTCCCACACTGATCCCCGTTCCCCCCTCACTCCCCACAGTCCTGTATCAGCCCCCACACTGATCCCCCTGCCCCCGTCACTCCCCACAGTCCTGTATCAGTCCCCACACTGATCCCCCTGCCCCCCTCACTCCCCACAATCCTGTATCAGTCCCCACACTGATCCCCCTTCCCCCTCACTCCCCACAGTCCTGTATCAGTCCCCACACTGATCCCCCTGCTCCCCTCACTCCCCACAGTCCAGTATCAGTCCCCACACTGATCCCCCTGCCCCCCTCACTCCCCACAGTCTTGGATCAGTCCCCACACTGATCCCCCTTCCCCTCTCACTCCCCACAGTCCTGTATCAGTTCCCACACTGATCCCCGTTCCCCCCTCACTCCCCACAGTCCTGTATCAGTCCCCACACTGATCCCCGTTCCTCCCTCACTCCCCACAGTCCTGTATCAGTCCCCACACTGATCCCCCTGCCCCCCTCACTCCCCACAGTCCTGTATCAGTCCCCACACTGATCCCCCATCCCCCTCACTCCCCACAGTCCTGTATCAGTCCCCACACTGATCCCCCTTCCCCCTCATTCCCCACAGTCCTGTATCAGTCCCCACACTGATCCCCCTTCTCCCTCACTCCCCACAGTCCTGTATCAGCCCCCACACTGATCCCCCTTCCCCCTCACTGCCCACAGTCCTGTATCAGCCCCCACACTGATCCCCCTTCCCCTCTCACTCCCCACAGTCCTGAATCAGTCCCCACACTGATCCCCCTTCCCCCTCACTCCCCACAGTCCTGTATCAGTCCCCACACTGATCCCACGGCCCCTCTCACTCCCCACAGTCCTGTATCAGTCCCCACACTGATCCCCCTTCCCCCTCACTCCCCACAGTCCTGTATCAGCCCCCACACTGATCCCATGGCCCCTCTCACTCCCCACAGTCCTGTATCAGTCCCCACACTGATCCCCGTTCCCCTCTCACTCCCCACCGTCCTGTATCAGTTCCCACACTGATCCCCGTTCCCCCCTCACTCCCCACTGTCCTGTATCAGTCCCCACACTGATCCCCCTTCCTCCTCACTCCCCACAGTCCTGTATCAGTCCCCACACTGATCCCACGGCCCCTCTCACTCCCCACAGTCCTGTATCAGTCCGCACACTGATCCCACAGCCCCTCTCACTCCCCACAGTCCTGTATCAGACCCCACACTGATACCCGTTCCCCCCTCACTCCCCACAGTCCTGTATCAGCCCCCACACTGATCCCCCTTCCACCTCACTCCCCACAGTACTGTATCAGTCCCCACACTGATCCCACGGCCCCTCTCACTCCCCACAGTCCTGTATCAGTCCCCACACTGATACCACTGCCCCTCTCACTCCCCACAGTCCTGTATCAGTCCCCACACTGATCCCCCTTCCCCCTCACTCCCCACAGTCCTGTATCAGTCCCCACACTGATCCCCCTTCGCCTTCACTCCCCACAGTCCTGTATCAGTCCCCACACTGATCCCCCTTCCCCCTCACTCCCCACAGTCCGGTATCAGTCCCCACACTGATCCCCCTTCGCCCTCACTCCCCACAGTCCTGTATCAGTTCCCACACTGATCCCCGTTCCCCCCTCACTCCCCACAGTCCTGTATCAGCCCCCACACTGATACCCCTGCACCCCTCACTCCCCACAGTCCTGTATCAGTCCCCACACCTATCCCCCTGCCCCCCTCACTCCCCACAGTCCTGTATCAGTCCCCACACTGATCCCCCTTCCCCCTCACTCCCCACAGTCCTGTATCAGTCCCCACACTGATCCCCCTGCCCCCCTCACTCCCCACAGTCCTGTATCAGTCCCCACACTGATCACCCTGCCCCCCTCACTCCCCACAGTCCTGGATCAGTCCCCACACTGATCCCCCTTCCCCCTCACTCCCCACAGTCCTGTATCAGTCCCCACACTGATCCCCCTGCCCCCCTCACTCCCCACAGTCCTGTATCAGTCCCCACACTGATCCCCCTGCCCCCCTCACTCCCCACAGTCCTGTATCAGTCCCCACACTGATCCCCCTTCCCCCTCACTCCCCACAGTCCTGTATCAGTCCCCACACTGATCCCCCTTCCCCCTCACTCCCCACAGTCCGGTATCAGTCCCCACACTGATCCCCCTTCGCCCTCACTCCCCACAGTCCTGTATCAGTCCCCACACTGATCCCCCTTCCCCCTCACTCCCGACAGTCCTGTATCAGTCCCCACACTGATCCCACGGCCCCTCTTACTCCCCGGAGTCCTGTATCAGTCCCCACACTGATCCCCCATCCCCCTCACTCCCCACAGTCCTGTATCAGCCCCCACACTGATCCCCCTTCCCCCTCACTCCCCACAGTCCTGTATCAGCCCCCACACTGATCCCCCTTCCCCTCTCACTCCCCACAGTCCTGTATCAGTCCCCACACTGATCCCCCTTCGCCCTCACTCCCCACAGTCCTGTATCAGACCCCACACTGATCCCCCTTCCCCCTCACTCCCCACAGTCCTGTATCAGTCCCCACACTGATCCCCCTTCGCCCTCACTCCCCACAGTCCTGTATCAGTCCCCACACTGATCCCCCTTCCCCCTCACTCCCCACAGTCCTGTATCAGTCCCCACACTGATCCCCCTTCCCCTCACTCCCCACAGTCCTGTATCAGACCCCACACTGATCCCCGTTCCCCTCTCACTCCCCACAGTCCTGTATCAGACCCCACACTGATCCCCGTTCCGCTCTCACTCCCCACAGTCCTGTATCAGACCCCACACTGATCCCCCTTCCCCCTCACTCCCCACAGTCCTGTATCAGCCCCCACACTGATCCCCCTTCCCCCTCACTCCCCACAGTCCTGTATCAGTCCCCACACTGATTCCACGGCCCCTCTCACTCCCCACAGTCCTGTATCAGTCCCCACACTGATCCCACTGCCCCTCTCACTCCCCACAGTCCTGTATCAGTCCCCACACTGATCCCACTGCCCCTATCACTCCCCACAGTCCTGTATCAGTCCCCACACTGATCCCCCTTCCCCCTCACTCCCCACAGTCCTGTATCAGACCCCACACTGATCCCCGTTCCCCTCTCACTCCCCACAGTCCTGTATCAGACCCCACACTGATCCCCGTTCCCCTCTCACTCCCCACAGTCCTGTATCAGAACCCACACTGATCCCCCTTCCCCCTCACTCCCCACAGTCCTGTATCAGCCCCCACACTGATCCCTCTTCCCACTCACTCCCCACAGTCCTGTATCAGTCCCCACACTGATCCCACGGCCCCTCTCACTCCCCACAGTCCTGTATCAGTCCCCACACTGATCCCCCTTCCCCCTCACTCCCCACAGTCCTGTATCTGTCCCCACACTGATCCCCCTTCGACCTCACTCCCCACAGTCCTGTATCAGTCCCCACACTGATCCCCCTTCCCCCTCACTCCCCACAGTCCAGTATCAGTCCCCACACTGATCCCACTGCCCCCTCACTCCCCACAGTCCTGTATCAGTCCCCACACTTATCCCCCTTCCCTCTCACTCCCCACAGTCCTGTATCAGTCCCCACACTGATCCCCCTTCCCCCCTTACTCCCCACAGTCCTGTATCAGCACCCACACAGATACCCCTTCCCCCTCACTCCCAACAGTCCTGTATCAGTCCCCACACTGATCCCACTGCCCCCTCACTCCCCACAGTCCTGTATCAGTCCCACACTGATCCCACTGCCCCCTCACTCCCCAAAGTCCTCTATCAGTCCCCACACTGATCCCCCTTCCCCCTCACTCCCCACAGTCCTGTATCAGTCCCCACACTGATCCCCCTTCGCCCTCACTCCCCACAGTCCTGTATCAGACCCCACACTGATCCCCCTTCCCCCTCACTCCCCACAGTCCTGTATCAGCCCCTACACTGATCCCCATTCCCCCTCACTCCCCACAGCCCTGTATCAGTCCCCACACTGATCCCCCTTCCCCCTCACTCCCCACAGTCCAGTATCAGTCCCCACACTGATCCCACTGCCCGTCTCTCCCCCACAGTCCTGTATCAGTCCCCACACTGATCCTACTGCCCCTCTCTCTCCCCACAGTCCTGTATCAGTCCCCACACTGATACCACTTCCCCCTCACTCCCCACAGACCTGTATCAGTCCCCACACTGATCCCACGGCCCCTCTCACTCCCCACAGTCCTGTATCAGTCCCCACACTGATCCCACTGCCCGTCTCACTCCCCACAGTCCTGTATCAGACCCCACACTGATCCCCCTTCCCCCTCACTCCCCACAGTCCTGTATCAGTCACCACACTGATCCCCCTTCCCCTCTCACTCCCCACAGTCCTGTATCAGTCCCAGACTGATCCCACTGCCCCCTCACTCCCCAGAGTCCTGTATCAGTCCGCACACTGATCCCACTGCCCCTCTCTCTCCCCACAGTCCTGTATCAGTCCCCACACTGATCCCACTGCCCCTCTCTCTCCCCACAGTCCTGTATCAGCCCCCACAATGATCCCCCTTCGCCCTCACTCCCCACAGTCCTGTATCAGTACCCACACTGATCCCCCTTCCCCCTCACTCCACACAGTCCTGTATCAGCCCCGACACTGATCCCACTGCCCGTCTCGCCCCCACAGTCCTTTATCAGTCCCCACACTGATCCCACTGCCCCTCTCTCTCCCCACAGTCCAGTGTCAGTCCCCACACTGATCCCACTGCCCCCCTCACTCCCCACAGTCCTGTATCAGTCCCCACACTGATCCCACTGCCCCCCTCACTCCCCACAGTCCTGTATCAGTCCCCACACTGATCCCCCTTCCCCCTCACTCCCCACAGTCCTGTATCAGTCCCCACACTGATCCCCCTTCCCCCTCACTCCCCACAGTCCGGTATCAGTCCCCACACTGATCCCCCTTCGCCCTCACTCCCCACAGTCCTGTATCAGTTCCCACACTGATCCCCGTTCCCCCCTCACTCCCCACAGTCCTGTATCAGCCCCCACACTGATCCCCCTGCCCCCGTCACTCCCCACAGTCCTGTATCAGTCCCCACACTGATCCCCCTGCCCCCCTCACTCCCCACAATCCTGTATCAGTCCCCACACTGATCCCCCTTCCCCCTCACTCCCCACAGTCCTGTATCAGTCCCCACACTGATCCCCCTGCCCCCCTCACTCCCCACAGTCCAGTATCAGTCCCCACACTGATCCCCCTGCCCCCCTCACTCCCCACAGTCTTGGATCAGTCCCCACACTGATCCCCCTTCCCCCTCACTCCCCACAGTCCTGTATCAGTCCCCACACTGATCCCCCTGCCCCCCTCACTCCCCACAGTCCTGTATCAGTCCCCACACTGATCCCCCTGCCCCCCTCACTCCCCACCGTCCTGTATCAGTTCCCACACTGATCCCCGTTCCCCCCTCACTCCCCACTGTCCTGTATCAGTCCCCACACTGATCCCCCTTCCTCCTCACTCCCCAGAGTCCTGTATCAGTCCCCACACTGATCCCACGGCCCCTCTCACTCCCCACAGTCCTGTATCAGTCCGCACACTGATCCCACAGCCCCTCTCACTCCCCACAGTCCTGTATCAGACCCCACACTGATACCCGTTCCCCCCTCACTCCCCACAGTCCTGTATCAGCCCCCACACTGATTCCCCTTCCCCCTCACTCCCCACAGTACTGTATCAGTCCCCACACTGATCCCCCTGCCCCCCTCACTCCCCACAGTCCTGTATCAGTCCCCACACTGATCCCACTGCCCCCCTCACTCCCCACAGTCCTGTATCAGTCCCCACACTGATCCCCCTTCCCCCTCACTCCCCACAGTCCTGTATCAGTCCCCACACTGATCCCCCTTCCCCCTCACTCCCCACAGTCCGGTATCAGTCCCCACACTGATCCCCCTTCGCCCTCACTCCCCACAGTCCTGTATCAGTTCCCACACTGATCCCCGTTCCCCCCTCACTCCCCACAGTCCTGTATCAGCCCCCACACTGATCCCCCTGCCCCCGTCACTCCCCACAGTCCTGTATCAGTCCCCACACTGATCCCCCTGCCCCCCTCACTCCCCACAATCCTGTATCAGTCCCCACACTGATCCCCCTTCCCCCTCACTCCCCACAGTCCTGTATCAGTCCCCACACTGATCCCCCTGCCCCCCTCACTCCCCACAGTCCAGTATCAGTCCCCACACTGATCCCCCTGCCCCCCTCACTCCCCACAGTCTTGGATCAGTCCCCACACTGATCCCCCTTCCCCCTCACTCCCCACAGTCCTGTATCAGTCCCCACACTGATCCCCCTGCCCCCCTCACTCCCCACAGTCCTGTATCAGTCCCCACACTGATCCCCCTGCCCCCCTCACTCCCCACAGTCCTGTATCAGTCCCCACACTGATCCCCCTTCCCCCTCACTCCCCACAGTACTGTGTCAGTCCCCACACTGATCCCCCTACCTCTCACTCCCCACAGTCCTGTATCAGCCCCCACAGTGATCCCCCTTCCCCCTCACTCCCCACGGTCCTGTATCAGCCCCCACACTGATCCCCGTTCCCCCCTCACTCCCCACAGTCCTGTATCAGTCCCCACACTGATCCCCCTTCGCCCTCACTCCCCACAGTCCTGTATCAGTCACCACACTGATCCCCCTTCCCCCTCACTCCCCACAGTCCTGTATCAGTCCCCACACTGATCCCCCTTCCCCCTCACTCCCTACAGTCCTGTATCAGTCCCCACACTGATCCCACGGCCCCTCTCACTCCCCAGAGTCCTGTATCAGTCCCCACACTGATCCCCCTTCCCCCTCACTCCCCACAGTCCTGTATCAGCCCCCACACTGATCCCCCTTCCCCCTCACTGCCCACAGTCCTGTATCAGCCCCCACACTGATCCCCCTTCCCCTCTCACTCCCCACAGTCCTGTATCAGTCCCCACACTGATCCCCCTGCCCCCCTCACTCCCCACAGTCCTGTATCAGTCCCCACACTGATCCCCCTTCCCCCTCACTCCCCACAGTCCTGTATCAGTCCCCACACTGATCCCCCTTCCCCCTCATTCCCCACAGTCCTGTATCAGTCCCCACACTGATCCCCCTTCCCCCTCACTCCCCACAGTCCTGTATCAGCCCCCACACTGATCCCCTTTCCCCCTCACTGCCCACAGTCCTGTATCAGCCCCCACACTGATCCCCCTTCCCCTCTCACTCCCCACAGTCCTGTATCAGTCCCCACACTGATCCCCCTTCCCCCTCACTCCCCACAGTCCTGTATCAGTCCCCACACTGATCCCCCTTCCCTCTCACTCCCCACAGTCCTGTATCAGTCCCCACACTGATCCCCCTTCCCCCTCACTCCCCACAGTCCTGTATCAGTCCCCACACTGATCCCACGGCCCCTCTCACTCCCCACAGTCCTGTATCAGTCCCCACACTGATCCCCCTTCCCCCTCACTCCCCACAGTCCTGTATCAGCCCCCACACTGATCCCATGGCCCCTCTCACTCCCCACAGTCCTGTATCAGTCCCCACACTGATCCCCGTTCCCCTCTCACTCCCCACCGTCCTGTATCAGTTCCCACACTGATCCCCGTTCCCCCCTCACTCCCCACTGTCCTGTATCAGTCCCCACACTGATCCCCCTTCCTCCTCACTCCCCAGAGTCCTGTATCAGTCCCCACACTGATCCCACGGCCCCTCTCACTCCCCACAGTCCTGTATCAGTCCGCACACTGATCCCACAGCCCCTCTCACTCCCCACAGTCCTGTATCAGACCCCACACTGATACCCGTTCCCCCCTCACTCCCCACAGTCCTGTATCAGCCCCCACACTGATCCCCCTTCCCCCTCACTCCCCACAGTACTGTATCAGTCCCCACACTGATCCCACGGCCCCTCTCACTCCCCACAGTCCTGTATCAGTCCCCACACTGATCCCACTGCCCCTCTCACTCCCCACAGTCCTGTATCAGTCCCCATACTGATCCCCCTTCCCCCTCACTCCCCACAGTCCTGTATCAGTCCCCACACTGATCCCCCTTCGCCTTCACTCCCCACAGTCCTGTATCAGTCCCCACACTGATCCCCCTTCCCCCTCACTCCCCACAGTCCGGTATCAGTCCCCACACTGATCCCCCTTCGCCCTCACTCCCCACAGTCCTGTATCAGTTCCCACACTGATCCCCGTTCCCCCCTCACTCCCCACAGTCCTGTATCAGCCCCCACACTGATACTCCTGCACCCCTCACTCCCCACAGTCCTGTATCAGTCCCCACACCTATCCCCCTGCCCCCCTCACTCCCCACAGTCCTGTATCAGTCCCCACACTGATCCCCCTTCCCCCTCACTCCCCACAGTCCTGTATCAGTCCCCACACTGATCCCCCTTCCCCCTCATTCCCCACAGTCCTGTATCAGTCCCCACACTGATCCCCCTTCTCCCTCACTCCCCACAGTCCTGTATCAGCCCCCACACTGATCCCCCTTCCCCCTCACTGCCCACAGTCCTGTATCAGCCCCCACACTGATCCCCCTTCCCCTCTCACTCCCCACAGTCCTGAATCAGTCCCCACACTGATCCCCCTTCCCCCTCACTCCCCACAGTCCTGTATCAGTCCCCACACTGATCCCACGGCCCCTCTCACTCCCCACAGTCCTGTATCAGTCCCCACACTGATCCCCCTTCCCCCTCACTCCCCACAGTCCTGTATCAGCCCCCACACTGATCCCATGGCCCCTCTCACTCCCCACAGTCCTGTATCAGTCCCCACACTGATCCCCGTTCCCCTCTCACTCCCCACCGTCCTGTATCAGTTCCCACACTGATCCCCGTTCCCCCCTCACTCCCCACTGTCCTGTATCAGTCCCCACACTGATCCCCCTTCCTCCTCACTCCCCAGAGTCCTGTATCAGTCCCCACACTGATCCCACGGCCCCTCTCACTCCCCACAGTCCTGTATCAGTCCGCACACTGATCCCACAGCCCCTCTCACTCCCCACAGTCCTGTATCAGACCCCACACTGATACCCGTTCCCCCCTCACTCCCCACAGTCCTGTATCAGCCCCCACACTGATCCCCCTTCCCCCCTACTCCCCACAGTACTGTATCAGTCCCCACACTGATCCCACGGCCCCTCTCACTCCCCACAGTCCTGTATCAGTCCCCACACTGATACCACTGCCCCTCTCACTCCCCACAGTCCTGTATCAGTCCCCACACTGATCCCCCTTCCCCCTCACTCCCCACAGTCCTGTATCAGTCCCCACACTGATCCCCCTTCGCCTTCACTCCCCACAGTCCTGTATCAGTCCCCACACTGATCCCCCTTCCCCCTCACTCCCCACAGTCCGGTATCAGTCCCCACACTGATCCCCCTTCGCCCTCACTCCCCACAGTCCTGTATCAGTTCCCACACTGATCCCCGTTCCCCCCTCACTCCCCACAGTCCTGTATCAGCCCCCACACTGATACCCCTGCACCCCTCACTCCCCACAGTCCTGTATCAGTCCCCACACCTATCCCCCTGCCCCCCTCACTCCCCACAGTCCTGTATCAGTCCCCACACTGATCCCCCTTCCCCCTCACTCCCCACAGTCCTGTATCAGTCCCCACACTGATCCCCCTGCCCCCCTCACTCCCCACAGTCCTGTATCAGTCCCCACACTGATCACCCTGCCCCCCTCACTCCCCACAGTCCTGGATCAGTCCCCACACTGATCCCCCTTCCCCCTCACTCCCCACAGTCCTGTATCAGTCCCCACACTGATCCCCCTGCCCCCCTCACTCCCCACAGTCCTGTATCAGTCCCCACACTGATCCCCCTGCCCCCCTCACTCCCCACAGTCCTGTATCAGTCCCCACACTGATCCCCCTTCCCCCTCACTCCCCACAGTCCTGTATCAGTCCCCACACTGATCCCCCTTCCCCCTCACTCCCCACAGTCCGGTATCGGTCCCCACACTGATCCCCCTTCGCCCTCACTCCCCACAGTCATGTATCAGTCCCCACACTGATCCCCCTTCCCCCTCACTCCCGACAGTCCTGTATCAGTCCCCACACTGATCCCACGGCCCCTCTTACTCCCCAGAGTCCTGTATCAGTCCCCACACTGATCCCCCTTCCCCCTCACTCCCCACAGTCCTGTATCAGCCCCCACACTGATCCCCCTTCCCCCTCACTCCCCACAGTCCTGTATCAGCCCCCACACTGATCCCCCTTCCCCTCTCACTCCCCACAGTCCTGTATCAGTCCCCACACTGATCCCCCTTCGCCCTCACTCCCCACAGTCCTGTATCAGACCCCACACTGATCCCCCTTCCCCCTCACTCCCCACAGTCCTGTATCAGTCCCCACACTGATCCCCCTTCGCCCTCACTCCCCACAGTCCTGTATCAGTCCCCACACTGATCCCCCTTCCCCCTCACTCCCCACAGTCCTGTATCAGTCCCCACACTGATCCCCCTTCCCCTCACTCCCCACAGTCCTGTATCAGACCCCACACTGATCCCCGTTCCCCTCTCACTCCCCACAGTCCTGTATCAGACCCCACACTGATCCCCGTTCCGCTCTCACTCCCCACAGTCCTGTATCAGACCCCACACTGATCCCCCTTCCCCTTCACTCCCCACAGTCCTGTATCAGCCCCCACACTGATCCCCCTTCCCCCTCACTCCCCACAGTCCTGTATCAGTCCCCACACTGATTCCACGGCCCCTCTCACTCCCCACAGTCCTGTATCAGTCCCCACACTGATCCCACTGCCCCTCTCACTCCCCACAGTCCTGTATCAGTCCCCACACTGATCCCACTGCCCCTATCACTCCCCACAGTCCTGTATCAGTCCCCACACTGATCCCCCTTCCCCCTCACTCCCCACAGTCCTGTATCAGACCCCACACTGATCCCCGTTCCCCTCTCACTCCCCACAGTCCTGTATCAGACCCCACACTGATCCCCGTTCCCCTCTCACTCCCCACAGTCCTGTATCAGAACCCACACTGATCCCCCTTCCCCCTCACTCCCCACAGTCCTGTATCAGCCCCCACACTGATCCCTCTTCCCACTCACTCCCCACAGTCCTGTATCAGTCCCCACACTGATCCCACGGCCCCTCTCACTCCCCACAGTCCTGTATCAGTCCCCACACTGATCCCCCTTCCCCCTCACTCCCCACAGTCCTGTATCTGTCCCCACACTGATCCCCCTTCGCCCTCACTCCCCACAGTCCTGTATCAGTCCCCACACTGATCCCCCTTCCCCCTCACTCCCCACAGTCCAGTATCAGTCCCCACACTGATCCCACTGCCCCCTCACTCCCCACAGTCCTGTATCAGTCCCCACACTTATCCCCCTTCCCTCTCACTCCCCACAGTCCTGTATCAGTCCCCACACTGATCCCCCTTCCCCCCTTACTCCCCACAGTCCTGTATCAGCACCCACACAGATACCCCTTCCCCCTCACTCCCAACAGTCCTGTATCAGTCCCCACACTGATCCCACTGCCCCCTCACTCCCCACAGTCCTGTATCAGTCCCACACTGATCCCACTGCCCCCTCACTCCCCAAAGTCCTCTATCAGTCCCCACACTGATCCCCCTTCCCCCTCACTCCCCACAGTCCTGTATCAGTCCCCACACTGATCCCCCTTCGCCCTCACTCCCCACAGTCCTGTATCAGACCCCACACTGATCCCCCTTCCCCCTCACTCCCCACAGTCCTGTATCAGCCCCTACACTGATCCCCATTCCCCCTCACTCCCCACAGCCCTGTATCAGTCCCCACACTGATCCCCCTTCCCCCTCACTCCCCACAGTCCAGTATCAGTCCCCACACTGATCCCACTGCCCGTCTCTCCCCCACAGTCCTGTATCAGTCCCCACACTGATCCTACTGCCCCTCTCTCTCCCCACAGTCCTGTATCAGTCCCCACACTGATACCACTTCCCCCTCACTCCCCACAGACCTGTATCAGTCCCCACACTGATCCCACGGCCCCTCTCACTCCCCACAGTCCTGTATCAGTCCCCACACTGATCCCACTGCCCGTCTCACTCCCCACAGTCCTGTATCAGACCCCACACTGATCCCCCTTCCCCCTCACTCCCCACAGTCCTGTATCAGTCACCACACTGATCCCCCTTCCCCTCTCACTCCCCACAGTCCTGTATCAGTCCCAGACTGATCCCACTGCCCCCTCACTCCCCAGAGTCCTGTATCAGTCCGCACACTGATCCCACTGCCCCTCTCTCTCCCCACAGTCCTGTATCAGTCCCCACACTGATCCCACTGCCCCTCTCTCTCCCCACAGTCCTGTATCAGCCCCCACAATGATCCCCCTTCACCCTCACTCCCCACAGTCCTGTATCAGTACCCACACTGATCCCCCTTCCCCCTCACTCCACACAGTCCTGTATCAGCCCCGACACTGATCCCACTGCCCGTCTCGCCCCCACAGTCCTTTATCAGTCCCCACACTGATCCCACTGCCCCTCTCTCTCCCCACAGTCCAGTGTCAGTCCCCACACTGATCCCACTGCCCCCCTCACTCCCCACAGTCCTGTATCAGTCCCCACACTGATCCCACTGCCCCCCTCACTCCCCACAGTCCTGTATCAGTCCCCACACTGATCCCCCTTCCCCCTCACTCCCCACAGTCCTGTATCAGTCCCCACACTGATCCCCCTTCCCCCTCACTCCCCACAGTCCGGTATCAGTCCCCACACTGATCCCCCTTCGCCCTCACTCCCCACAGTCCTGTATCAGTTCCCACACTGATCCCCGTTCCCCCCTCACTCCCCACAGTCCTGTATCAGCCCCCACACTGATCCCCCTGCCCCCGTCACTCCCCACAGTCCTGTATCAGTCCCCACACTGATCCCCCTGCCCCCCTCACTCCCCACAATCCTGTATCAGTCCCCACACTGATCCCCCTTCCCCCTCACTCCCCACAGTCCTGTATCAGTCCCCACACTGATCCCCCTGCCCCCCTCACTCCCCACAGTCCAGTATCAGTCCCCACACTGATCCCCCTGCCCCCCTCACTCCCCACAGTCTTGGATCAGTCCCCACACTGATCCCCCTTCCCCCTCACTCCCCACAGTCCTGTATCAGTCCCCACACTGATCCCCCTGCCCCCCTCACTCCCCACAGTCCTGTATCAGTCCCCACACTGATCCCCCTGCCCCCCTCACTCCCCACCGTCCTGTATCAGTTCCCACACTGATCCCCGTTCCCCCCTCACTCCCCACTGTCCTGTATCAGTCCCCACACTGATCCCCCTTCCTCCTCACTCCCCAGAGTCCTGTATCAGTCCCCACACTGATCCCACGGCCCCTCTCACTCCCCACAGTCCTGTATCAGTCCGCACACTGATCCCACAGCCCCTCTCACTCCCCACAGTCCTGTATCAGACCCCACACTGATACCCGTTCCCCCCTCACTCCCCACAGTCCTGTATCAGCCCCCACACTGATTCCCCTTCCCCCTCACTCCCCACAGTACTGTATCAGTCCCCACACTGATCCCCCTGCCCCCCTCACTCCCCACAGTCCTGTATCAGTCCCCACACTGATCCCACTGCCCCCCTCACTCCCCACAGTCCTGTATCAGTCCCCACACTGATCCCCCTTCCCCCTCACTCCCCACAGTCCTGTATCAGTCCCCACACTGATCCCCCTTCCCCCTCACTCCCCACAGTCCGGTATCAGTCCCCACACTGATCCTCCTTCGCCCTCACTCCCCACAGTCCTGTATCAGTTCCCACACTGATCCCCGTTCCCCCCTCACTCCCCACAGTCCTGTATCAGCCCCCACACTGATCCCCCTGCCCCCGTCACTCCCCACAGTCCTGTATCAGTCCCCACACTGATCCCCCTGCCCCCCTCACTCCCCACAATCCTGTATCAGTCCCCACACTGATCCCCCTTCCCCCTCACTCCCCACAGTCCTGTATCAGTCCCCACACTGATCCCCCTGCCCCCCTCACTCCCCACAGTCCAGTATCAGTCCCCACACTGATCCCCCTGCCCCCCTCACTCCCCACAGTCTTGGATCAGTCCCCACACTGATCCCCCTTCCCCCTCACTCCCCACAGTCCTGTATCAGTCCCCACACTGATCCCCCTGCCCCCCTCACTCCCCACAGTCCTGTATCAGTCCCCACACTGATCCCCCTGCCCCCCTCACTCCCCACAGTCCTGTATCAGTCCCCACACTGATCCCCCTTCCCCCTCACTCCCCACAGTACTGTGTCAGTCCCCACACTGATCCCCCTACCTCTCACTCCCCACAGTCCTGTATCAGCCCCCACAGTGATCCCCCTTCCCCCTCACTCCCCACGGTCCTGTATCAGCCCCCACACTGATCCCCGTTCCCCCCTCACTCCCCACAGTCCTGTATCAGTCCCCACACTGATCCCCCTTCGCCCTCACTCCCCACAGTCCTGTATCAGTCCCCACACTGATCCCCCTTCCCCCTCACTCCCCACAGTCCTGTATCAGTCCCCACACTGATCCCCCTTCCCCCTCACTCCCTACAGTCCTGTATCAGTCCCCACACTGATCCCACGGCCCCTCTCACTCCCCAGAGTCCTGTATCAGTCCCCACACTGATCCCCCTTCCCCCTCACTCCCCACAGTCCTGTATCAGCCCCCACACTGATCCCCCTTCCCCCTCACTGCCCACAGTCCTGTATCAGCCCCCACACTGATCCCCCTTCCCCTCTCACTCCCCACAGTCCTGTATCAGTCCCCACACTGATCCCCCTGCCCCCCTCACTCCCCACAGTCCTGTATCAGTCCCCACACTGATCCCCCTTCCCCCTCACTCCCCACAGTCCTGTATCAGTCCCCACACTGATCCCCCTTCCCCCTCATTCCCCACAGTCCTGTATCAGTCCCCACACTGATCCCCCTTCCCCCTCACTCCCCACAGTCCTGTATCAGCCCCCACACTGATCCCCTTTCCCCCTCACTGCCCACAGTCCTGTATCAGCCCCCACACTGATCCCCCTTCCCCTCTCACTCCCCACAGTCCTGTATCAGTCCCCACACTGATCCCCCTTCCCCCTCACTCCCCACAGTCCTGTATCAGTCCCCACACTGATCCCCCTTCCCTCTCACTCCCCACAGTCCTGTATCAGTCCCCACACTGATCCCCCTTCCCCCTCACTCCCCACAGTCCTGTATCAGTCCCCACACTGATCCCACGGCCCCTCTCACTCCCCACAGTCCTGTATCAGTCCCCACACTGATCCCCCTTCCCCCTCACTCCCCACAGTCCTGTATCAGCCCCCACACTGATCCCATGGCCCCTCTCACTCCCCACAGTCCTGTATCAGTCCCCACACTGATCCCCGTTCCCCTCTCACTCCCCACCGTCCTGTATCAGTTCCCACACTGATCCCCGTTCCCCCCTCACTCCCCACTGTCCTGTATCAGTCCCCACACTGATCCCCCTTCCTCCTCACTCCCCAGAGTCCTGTATCAGTCCCCACACTGATCCCACGGCCCCTCTCACTCCCCACAGTCCTGTATCAGTCCGCACACTGATCCCACAGCCCCTCTCACTCCCCACAGTCCTGTATCAGACCCCACACTGATACCCGTTCCCCCCTCACTCCCCACAGTCCTGTATCAGCCCCCACACTGATCCCCCTTCCCCCTCACTCCCCACAGTACTGTATCAGTCCCCACACTGATCCCACGGCCCCTCTCACTCCCCACAGTCCTGTATCAGTCCCCACACTGATCCCACTGCCCCTCTCACTCCCCACAGTCCTGTATCAGTCCCCATACTGATCCCCCTTCCCCCTCACTCCCCACAGTCCTGTATCAGTCCCCACACTGATCCCCCTTCGCCTTCACTCCCCACAGTCCTGTATCAGTCCCCACACTGATCCCCCTTCCCCCTCACTCCCCACAGTCCGGTATCAGTCCCCACACTGATCCCCCTTCGCCCTCACTCCCCACAGTCCTGTATCAGTTCCCACACTGATCCCCGTTCCCCCCTCACTCCCCACAGTCCTGTATCAGCCCCCACACTGATACTCCTGCACCCCTCACTCCCCACAGTCCTGTATCAGTCCCCACACCTATCCCCCTGCCCCCCTCACTCCCCACAGTCCTGTATCAGTCCCCACACTGATCCCCCTTCCCCCTCACTCCCCAGAGTCCTGTATCAGTCCCCACACTGATCCCCCTGCCCCCCTCACTCCCCACAGTCCTGTATCAGTCCCCACACTGATCACCCTGCCCCCCTCACTCCCCACAGTCCTGGATCAGTCCCCACACTGATCCCCCTTCCCCCTCACTCCCCACAGTCCTGTATCAGTCCCCACACTGATCCCCCTGCCCCCCTCACTCCCCACAGTCCTGTATCAGTCCCCACACTGATCCCCCTGCCCCCCTCACTCCCCACAGTCCTGTATCAGTCCCCACACTGATCCCCCTTCCCCCTCACTCCCCACAGTCCTGTATCAGTCCCCACACTGATCCCCCTTCCCCCTCACTCCCCACAGTCCGGTATCAGTCCCCACACTGATCCCCCTTCGCCCTCACTCCCCACAGTCCTGTATCAGTCCCCACACTGATCCCCCTTCCCCTTCACTCCCCACAGTCCTGTATCAGTCCCCACACTGATCCCACGGCCCCTCTTACTCCCCAGAGTCCTGTATCAGTCCCCACACTGATCCCCCTTCCCCCTCACTCCCCACAGTCCTGTATCAGCCCCCACACTGATCCCCCTTCCCCCTCACTCCCCACAGTCCTGTATCAGCCCCCACACTGATCCCCCTTCCCCTCTCACTCCCCACAGTCCTGTATCAGTCCCCACACTGATCCCCCTTCGCCCTCACTCCCCACAGTCCTGTATCAGACCCCACACTGATCCCCCTTCCCCCTCACTCCCCACAGTCCTGTATCAGTCCCCACACTGATCCCCCTTCGCCCTCACTCCCCACAGTCCTGTATCAGTCCCCACACTGATCCCCCTTCCCCCTCACTCCCCACAGTCCTGTATCAGTCCCCACACTGATCCCCCTTCCCCTCACTCCCCACAGTCCTGTATCAGACCCCACACGATCCCCGTTCCCCTCTCACTCCCCACAGTCCTGTATCAGACCCCACACTGATCCCCGTTCCGCTCTCACTCCCCACAGTCCTGTATCAGACCCCACACTGATCCCCCTTCCCCCTCACTCCCCACAGTCCTGTATCAGCCCCCACACTGATCCCCCTTCCCCCTCACTCCCCACAGTCCTGTATCAGTCCCCACACTGATTCCACGGCCCCTCTCACTCCCCACAGTCCTGTATCAGTCCCCACACTGATCCCACTGCCCCTCTCACTCCCCACAGTCCTGTATCAGTCCCCACACTGATCCCACTGCCCCTATCACTCCCCACAGTCCTGTATCAGTCCCCACACTGATCCCCCTTCCCCCTCACTCCCCACAGTCCTGTATCAGACCCCACACTGATCCCCGTTCCCCTCTCACTCCCCACAGTCCTGTATCAGACCCCACACTGATCCCCGTTCCCCTCTCACTCCCCACAGTCCTGTATCAGAACCCACACTGATCCCCCTTCCCCCTCACTCCCCACAGTCCTGTATCAGCCCCCACACTGATCCCTCTTCCCACTCACTCCCCACAGTCCTGTATCAGTCCCCACACTGATCCCACGGCCCCTCTCACTCCCCACAGTCCTGTATCAGTCCCCACACTGATCCCCCTTCCCCCTCACTCCCCACAGTCCTGTATCTGTCCCCACACTGATCCCCCTTCGCCCTCACTCCCCACAGTCCTGTATCAGTCCCCACACTGATCCCCCTTCCCCCTCACTCCCCACAGTCCAGTATCAGTACCCACACTGATCCCACTGCCCCCTCACTCCCCACAGTCCTGTATCAGTCCCCACACTTATCCCCCTTCCCTCTCACTCCCCACAGTCCTGTATCAGTCCCCACACTGATCCCCCTTCCCCCCTTACTCCCCACAGTCCTGTATCAGCCCCCACACAGATACCCCTTCCCCCTCACTCCCAACAGTCCTGTATCAGTCCCCACACTGATCCCACTGCCCCCTCACTCCCCACAGTCCTGTATCAGTCCCACACTGATCCCACTGCCCCCTCACTCCCCACAGTCCTCTATCAGTCCCCACACTGATCCCCCTTCCCCCTCACTCCCCACAGTCCTGTATCAGTCCCCACACTGATCCCACTTCGCCCTCACTCCCCACAGTCCTGTATCAGACCCCACACTGATCCCCCTTCCCCCTCACTCCCGACAGTCCTGTATCAGCCCCTACACTGATCCCCATTCCCCCTCACTCCCCACAGCCCTGTATCAGTCCCCACACTGATCCCCCTTCCCCCTCACTCCCCACAGTCCAGTATCAGTCCCCACACTGATCCCACTGCCCGTCTCTCCCCCACAGTCCTGTATCAGTCCCCACACTGATCCCACTGCCCCTCTCTCTCCCCACAGTCCTGTATCAGTCCCCACACTGATACCACTTCCCCCTCACTCCCCACAGACCTGTATCAGTCCCCACACTGATCCCACGGCCCCTCTCACTCCCCACAGTCCTGTATCAGTCCCCACACTGATCCCACTGCCCGTCTCACTCCCCACAGTCCTGTATCAGACCCCACACTGATCCCCCTTCCCCCTCACTCCCCACAGTCCTGTATCAGTCACCACACTGATCCCCCTTCCCCTCTCACTCCCCACAGTCCTGTATCAGTCCCAGACTGATCCCACTGCCCCCTCACTCCCCAGAGTCCTGTATCAGTCCGCACACTGATCCCACTGCCCCTCTCTCTCCCCACAGTCCTGTATCAGTCCCCACACTGATCCCACTGCCCCTCTCTCTCCCCACAGTCCTGTATCAGCCCCCACAATGATCCCCCTTCGCCCTCACTCCCCACAGTCCTGTATCAGTACCCACACTGATCCCCCTTCCCCCTCACTCCACCCAGTCCTGTATCAGCCCCGACACTGATCCCACTGCCCGTCTCGCCCCCACAGTCCTGTATCAGTCCCCACACTGATCCCACTGCCCCTCTCTCTCCCCACAGTCCAGTGTCAGTCCCCACACTGATCCCACTGCCCTCTCTGTCCCCACAGTCCTGTATCAGTCCCCACACTGATCCCACTACCCCTCTCACTCCCCACAGTCCTGTATCAGTCCCCACACTGATCCCACTGCCCCTGTCTCTCCCCACAGTCCTGTATCAGTCCCCACACTGATCCCACTGCCCCTCTCTCTCCCCACAGTCCTGTATCAGCCCCCACAATGATCCCCCTTCGCCCTCACTCCCCACAGTCCTGTATCAGTCCCCACACTGATCCCCCTTCCCCCTCACTCCACACAGTCCTGTATCAGCCCCGATACTGATCCCACTGCCCGTCTCGCCCCCACAGTCCGGTATCAGTCCCCACACTGATCCCACTGCCCCTCTCTCTCACAACAGTCCTGTATCAGCCCCCACAATGATTCCCCTTCGCCCTCACTCCCCACAGTCCTTTATCAGTCCCCACACTGATCCCCCTTCCCCCTCACTCCACACAGTCCTGTATCAGCCCCGACACAGATCCCACTGCCCGTCTCGCCCCCACAGTCCTGTATCAGTCCCCACACTGATCCCACTGCCCCTCTCTCTCCCCACAGTCCTGTATCAGTCCCCACACTGATCCCACTTCCCCCTCACTCCCCACAGTCCTGTATCAGTCCCCACACTGATCCCACGGCCCCTCTCACTCCCCACAGTCCTGTATCAGTCCCCACACTGATCCCACTGCCCCTCTCACTCCCCACATTCCTGTATCAGTCCCCACACTGATCCCCGTTCCCCCTCACTCCCCACAGTCCTGCATCAGTCCCCACTCTGATCCCCCTTCCCCTCTCACTCCCCACAGTCCTGTATCATTCTCACACTGATCCCACTGCCCCCTCACTCCCCACAGTCCTGTATCAGTCCCCACACTGATCCCCCTGCCCCCTCACTCCCCACAATCCTGTATCAGTCCCCACACTGATCCCCCTTCCCCCTCACTCCCCACAGTCCTGTATCAGTCCCCACACTGATCCCACGGCCCCTCTCACTCCCCACAGTCCTGTATCAGTCCCCACACTGATCCCACTGCCCCTCTCACTCCCCACAGTCCTGTATCAGACCCCACACTGATCCCCCTTCCCCCTCATTCCCCACAGTCCTGTATCAGTCCCCACACTGATCCCCCTTCCCCTCTCACTCCCCACAGTCCTGTATCAGTCCCAGACTGATCCCACTCCCCCCTCACTCCCCAGAGTCCTGTATCAGTCCCCACACTGATCCCCCTTCCCCCTCACTCCCCACAGTCCTGTATCAGTCCCCACACTGATCCCACTGCCCCTCTCTCTCCCCACAGTCCTGTATCAGACCCCACACTGATCCCCGTTCCCCCTTCACTCCCCACAGTCCTGTATCAGACCCCACACTGATCCCCCTTCCCCCTCACTCCCCACAGTCCTGTATCAGTCCCCACACTGATCCCACGGCCCCTCTCACTCCCCACAGTCCTGTATCAGTCCCCACATTGATCCCACTGCCCCTCTCACTCCCCACAGTCCTGTATCAGTCCCCACACTGATCCCCCTTCCCCCTCACTCCCCACAGTCCTGTATCAGTCCCCACACTGATCCCCCTTCGCCCTCACTCCCCACAGTCCTGTATCAGTCCCCACACTGATCCCCCTTCCCCCTCACTCCCCACAGTCCGGTATCAGTCCCCACACTGATCCCCCTTCGCCCTCACTCCCCACAGTCCTGTATCAGTTCCCACACTGATCCCCGTTCCCCCCTCACTCCCCACAGTCCTGTATCAGCCCCCACACTGATCCTCCTGCCCCACTCACTCCCCACAGTCGTGTATCAGTCCCCACACCGATCCCCCTGCCCCCCTCACTCCCCACAGTCCTGTATCAGTCCCCACACTGATCCCCCTTCCCCCTCACTCCCCACAGTCCTGTATCAGTCCCCACACTGATCCCCGTTCCCCCCTCACTCCCCACAGTCCTGTATCAGTCCCCACACTGATCCCCCTGCCCCCCTCACTCCCCACAGTCCTGTATTAGTCCCCACATTGATCCCCCTTCCCCCTCACTCCCCACAGTCCTGTATCAGTCCCCACACAGATCCCCCTTCCCCCTCACTCCCCACAGTCCTGTATCAATCCCCACACTGATCCCACGGCCCCCCTCACTCCCCAGAGTCCTGTATCAGTCCCCACACTGATCCCCCTTCCCCCTCACTCCCCACAGTCCTGTATCAGCCCCCACTCTGATCCCCCTTCCCCCTCACTCCCCACAGTCCTGTATCAGTCCCCACACTGATCCCACGGCCCCTCTCACTCCCCACAGTCCTGTATCAGTTCCCACACTGATCCCCGTTCCCCCCTCACTCCCCACAGTCCTGTATCAGTCCCCACACTGATCCCCCTTCGCCCTCACTCCCCACAGTCCTGTATCAGTCCCCACACTGATCCCCCTTCCCCCTCACTCCCCACAGTCCTGTATCAGTCCCCACACTGATCCCCCTTCCCCCTCACTCCCTACAGTCCTGTATCAGTCCCCACACTGATCCCACGGCCCCTCTCACTCCCCAGAGTCCTGTATCAGTCCCCACACTGATCCCCCTTCCCCCTCACTCCCCACAGTCCTGTATCAGCCCCCACACTGATCCCCCTTCCCCCTCACTGCCCACAGTCCTGTATCAGCCCCCACACTGATCCCCCTTCCCCTCTCACTCCCCACAGTCCTGTATCAGTCCCCACACTGATCCCCCTTCCCCCTCACTCCCCACAGTCCTGTATCAGTCCCCACACTGATCCCCCTTCCCTCTCACTCCCCACAGTCCTGTATCAGTCCCCACACTGATCCTCCTTCCCCCTCACTCGCCACAGTCCTGTATCAGCCCCCACACTGATCCCCCTTCCCCCTCACTCCCCACAGTCCTGTATCAGCCCCCACACTGATCCCCCTTCCCCCTCACTCCCCACAGTCCTGTATAAGCCCCCACACTGATCCCCCTTCCCCTCTCACTCCCCACAGTCCTGTATCAGTTCCCACACTGATCCCCGTTCCCCCCTCACTCCCCACAGTCCTGTATCAGTCCCCACACTGATCCCCCTGCCCCCCTCAATCCCCACAGTCCTGTATCAGTCCCCACACTGATCCCCGTTCCCCCCTCACTCCCCACAGTCCTGTATCAGTCCCCACACTGATCCCCCTGCCCCCCTCACTCCCCACAGTCCTGTATCAGTCCCCACACTGATCCCCCTTCCCCCTCACTCCCCACAGTCCTGTATCAGTCCCCACACTGATCCCACGGCCCCTCTCACTCCCCACAGTCCTGTATCAGTCCCCACACTGATCCCCCTTCCCCCTCACTCCCCACAGTCCTGTATCAGCCCCCACACTGATCCCCCTTCCCCCTCACTCCCCACAGTCCTGTATCAGCCCCCACACTGATCCCCCTTCCCCTCTCACTCCCCACAGTCCTGTATCAGTTCCCACACTGATCCCCGTTCCCCCCTCACTCCCCACAGTCCTGTATCATTCCCCACACTGATCCCCGTTCCCCCCTCACTCCCCACAGTCCTGTATCAGTCCCCACACTGATCCCCCTGCCCCCCTCACTCCCCACAGTCCTGTATCAGTCCCCACACTGATCCCCCTTCCCCCTCACTCCCCACAGTCCTGTATCAGTCCCCACACTGATCCCATGGCCCCTCTCACTCCCCACAGTCCTGTATCAGTCCCCACACTGATCCCCATTCCCCTCTCACTCCCCACCGTCCTGTATCAGTTCCCACACTGATCCCCGTTCCCCCCTCACTCCCCACTGTCCTGTATCAGTCCCCACACTGATCCCACGGCCCCTCTCACTCCCCACAGTCCTGTATCAGTCCCCACACTGATCCCACAGCCCCTCTCACTCCCCACAGTCCTGTATCAGACCCCACACTGATCCCCGTTCCCCCCTCACTCCCCACAGTCCTGTATCAGCCCCCACACTGATCCCCCTTCCCCCTCACTCCCCACAGTACTGTATCAGTCCCCACACTGATCCCACGGCCCCTCTCACTCCCCACAGTCCTGTATCAGTCCCCACACTGATCCCACTGCCCCTCTCACTCCCCACAGTCCTGTATCAGTCCCCACACTGATCCCCCTTCCCCCTCACTCCCCACAGTCCTCTATCAGTCCCCACACTGATCCCCCTTCGCCTTCACTCCCCACAGTCCTGTATCAGTCCCCACACTGATCCCCCTTCCCCCTCACTCCCCACAGTCTGGTATCAGTCCCCACACTGATCCCCCTTCGCCCTCACTCCCCACAGTCCTGTATCAGTTCCCACACTGATCCCCGTTCCCCCCTCACTCCCCACAGTCCTGTATCAGCCCCCACACTGATCCTCCTGCACCCCTCACTCCCCACAGTCCTGTATCAGTCCCCACACCGATCCCCCTGCCCCCCTCACTCCCCACAGCCCTGTATCAGTCCCCACACTGATCCCCCTTCCCCCTCACTCCCCACAGTCCTGTATCAGTCCCCACACTGATCCCCCTGCCCCCCTCACTCCCCACAGTCCTGTATCAGTCCCCACACTGATCACCCTGCCCCCCTCACTCCCCACAGTCCTGGATCAGTCCCCACACTGATCCCCCTTCCCCCTCACTCCCCACAGTCCTGTATCAGTCCCCACACTGATCCCCCTGCCCCCCTCACTTCCCACAGTCCTGTATCAGTCCCCACACTGATCCCACTGCCCCCCTCACTCCCCACAGTCCTGTATCAGTCCCCACACTGATCCCCCTTCCCCCTCACTCCCCACAGTCCTGTATCAGTCCCCACACTGATCCCCCTTCCCCCTCACTCCCCACAGTCCGGTATCAGTCCCCACACTGATCCCCCTTCGCCCTCACTCCCCACAGTCCTGTATCAGTTCCCACACTGATCCCCGTTCCCCCCTCACTCCCCACAGTCCTGTATCAGCCCCCACACTGATCCCCCTGCCCCCGTCACTCCCCACAGTCCTGTATCAGTCCCCACACTGATCCCCCTGCCCCCCTCACTCCCCACAATCCTGTATCAGTCCCCACACTGATCCCCCTTCCCCCTCACTCCCCACAGTCCTGTATCAGTCCCCACACTGATCCCCCTGCCCCCCTCACTCCCCACAGTCCAGTATCAGTCCCCACACTGATCCCCCTGCCCCCCTCACTCCCCACAGTCTTGGATCAGTCCCCACACTGATCCCCCTTCCCCCTCACTCCCCACAGTCCTGTATCAGTCCCCACACTGATCCCCCTGCCCCCCTCACTCCCCACAGTCCTGTATCAGTCCCCACACTGATCCCCCTGCCCCCCTCACTCCCCACAGTCCTGTATCAGTCCCCACACTGATCCCCCTTCCCCCTCACTCCCCACAGTACTGTGTCAGTCCCCACACTGATCCCCCTACCTCTCACTCCCCACAGTCCTGTATCAGCCCCCACAGTGATCCCCCTTCCCCCTCACTCCCCACGGTCCTGTATCAGCCCCCACACTGATCCCCCTTCCCCCTCAACTCCCCACAGTCCTGTATCAGCCCCCACACTGATCCCCCTTCCCCTCTCACTCCCCACAGTCCTGTATCAGTTCCCACACTGATCCCCGTTCCCCCCTCACTCCCCACAGTCCTGTATCAGTCCCCACACTGATCCCCCTTCCCCCTCACTCCCCACAGTCCGGTATCAGTCCCCACACTGATCCCCCTTCGCCCTCACTCCCCACAGTCCTGTATCAGTTCCCACACTGATCCCCGTTCCCCCCTCACTCCCCACAGTCCTGTATCAGCCCCCACACTGATACTCCTGCACCCCTCACTCCCCACAGTCCTGTATCAGTCCCCACACCTATCCCCCTGCCCCCCTCACTCCCCACAGTCCTGTATCAGTCCCCACACTGATCCCCCTTCCCCCTCACTCCCCACAGTCCTGTATCAGTCCCCACACTGATCCCCCTGCCCCCCTCACTCCCCACAGTCCTGTATCAGTCCCCACACTGATCACCCTGCCCCCCTCACTCCCCACAGTCCTGGATCAGTCCCCACACTGATCCCCCTTCCCCCTCACTCCCCACAGTCCTGTATCAGTCCCCACACTGATCCCCCTGCCCCCCTCACTCCCCACAGTCCTGTATCAGTCCCCACACTGATCCCCCTGCCCCCCTCACTCCCCACAGTCCTGTATCAGTCCCCACACTGATCCCCCTTCCCCCTCACTCCCCACAGTCCTGTATCAGTCCCCACACTGATCCCCCTTCCCCCTCACTCCCCACAGTCCGGTATCAGTCCCCACACTGATCCCCCTTCGCCCTCACTCCCCACAGTCCTGTATCAGTCCCCACACTGATCCCCCTTCCCCTTCACTCCCCACAGTCCTGTATCAGTCCCCACACTGATCCCACGGCCCCTCTTACTCCCCAGAGTCCTGTATCAGTCCCCACACTGATCCCCCTTCCCCCTCACTCCCCACAGTCCTGTATCAGCCCCCACACTGATCCCCCTTCCCCCTCACTCCCCACAGTCCTGTATCAGCCCCCACACTGATCCCCCTTCCCCTCTCACTCCCCACAGTCCTGTATCAGTCCCCACACTGATCCCCCTTCGCCCTCACTCCCCACAGTCCTGTATCAGACCCCACACTGATCCCCCTTCCCCCTCACTCCCCACAGTCCTGTATCAGTCCCCACACTGATCCCCCTTCGCCCTCACTCCCCACAGTCCTGTATCAGTCCCCACACTGATCCCCCTTCCCCCTCACTCCCCACAGTCCTGTATCAGTCCCCACACTGATCCCCCTTCCCCTCACTCCCCACAGTCCTGTATCAGACCCCACACTGATCCCCGTTCCCCTCTCACTCCCCACAGTCCTGTATCAGACCCCACACTGATCCCCGTTCCGCTCTCACTCCCCACAGTCCTGTATCAGACCCCACACTGATCCCCCTTCCCCCTCACTCCCCACAGTCCTGTATCAGCCCCCACACTGATCCCCCTTCCCCCTCACTCCCCACAGTCCTGTATCAGTCCCCACACTGATTCCACGGCCCCTCTCACTCCCCACAGTCCTGTATCAGTCCCCACACTGATCCCACTGCCCCTCTCACTCCCCACAGTCCTGTATCAGTCCCCACACTGATCCCACTGCCCCTATCACTCCCCACAGTCCTGTATCAGTCCCCACACTGATCCCCCTTCCCCCTCACTCCCCACAGTCCTGTATCAGACCCCACACTGATCCCCGTTCCCCTCTCACTCCCCACAGTCCTGTATCAGACCCCACACTGATCCCCGTTCCCCTCTCACTCCCCACAGTCCTGTATCAGAACCCACACTGATCCCCCTTCCCCCTCACTCCCCACAGTCCTGTATCAGCCCCCACACTGATCCCTCTTCCCACTCACACCCCACAGTCCTGTATCAGTCCCCACACTGATCCCACGGCCCCTCTCACTCCCCACAGTCCTGTATCAGTCCCCACACTGATCCCCCTTCCCCCTCACTCCCCACAGTCCTGTATCTGTCCCCACACTGATCCCCCTTCGCCCTCACTCCCCACAGTCCTGTATCAGTCCCCACACTGATCCCCCTTCCCCCTCACTCCCCACAGTCCAGTATCAGTACCCACACTGATCCCACTGCCCCCTCACTCCCCACAGTCCTGTATCAGTCCCCACACTTATCCCCCTTCCCTCTCACTCCCCACAGTCCTGTATCAGTCCCCACACTGATCCCCCTTCCCCCCTTACTCCCCACAGTCCTGTATCAGCCCCCACACAGATACCCCTTCCCCCTCACTCCCAACAGTCCTGTATCAGTCCCCACACTGATCCCACTGCCCCCTCACTCCCCACAGTCCTGTATCAGTCCCACACTGATCCCACTGCCCCCTCACTCCCCACAGTCCTCTATCAGTCCCCACACTGATCCCCCTTCCCCCTCACTCCCCACAGTCCTCTATCAGTCCCCACACTGATCCCCCTTCGCCTTCACTCCCCACAGTCCTGTATCAGTCCCCACACTGATCCCCCTTCCCCCTCACTCCCCACAGTCTGGTATCAGTCCCCACACTGATCCCCCTTCGCCCTCACTCCCCACAGTCCTGTATCAGTTCCCACACTGATCCCCGTTCCCCCCTCACTCCCCACAGTCCTGTATCAGCCCCCACACTGATCCTCCTGCACCCCTCACTCCCCACAGTCCTGTATCAGTCCCCACACCGATCCCCCTGCCCCCCTCACTCCCCACAGCCCTGTATCAGTCCCCACACTGATCCCCCTTCCCCCTCACTCCCCACAGTCCTGTATCAGTCCCCACACTGATCCCCCTGCCCCCCTCACTCCCCACAGTCCTGTATCAGTCCCCACACTGATCACCCTGCCCCCCTCACTCCCCACAGTCCTGGATCAGTCCCCACACTGATCCCCCTTCCCCCTCACTCCCCACAGTCCTGTATCAGTCCCCACACTGATCCCCCTGCCCCCCTCACTTCCCACAGTCCTGTATCAGTCCCCACACTGATCCCACTGCCCCCCTCACTCCCCACAGTCCTGTATCAGTCCCCACACTGATCCCCCTTCCCCCTCACTCCCCACAGTCCTGTATCAGTCCCCACACTGATCCCCCTTCCCCCTCACTCCCCACAGTCCGGTATCAGTCCCCACACTGATCCCCCTTCGCCCTCACTCCCCACAGTCCTGTATCAGTTCCCACACTGATCCCCGTTCCCCCCTCACTCCCCACAGTCCTGTATCAGCCCCCACACTGATCCCCCTGCCCCCGTCACTCCCCACAGTCCTGTATCAGTCCCCACACTGATCCCCCTGCCCCCCTCACTCCCCACAATCCTGTATCAGTCCCCACACTGATCCCCCTTCCCCCTCACTCCCCACAGTCCTGTATCAGTCCCCACACTGATCCCCCTGCCCCCCTCACTCCCCACAGTCCAGTATCAGTCCCCACACTGATCCCCCTGCCCCCCTCACTCCCCACAGTCTTGGATCAGTCCCCACACTGATCCCCCTTCCCCCTCACTCCCCACAGTCCTGTATCAGTCCCCACACTGATCCCCCTGCCCCCCTCACTCCCCACAGTCCTGTATCAGTCCCCACACTGATCCCCCTGCCCCCCTCACTCCCCACAGTCCTGTATCAGTCCCCACACTGATCCCCCTTCCCCCTCACTCCCCACAGTACTGTGTCAGTCCCCACACTGATCCCCCTACCTCTCACTCCCCACAGTCCTGTATCAGCCCCCACAGTGATCCCCCTTCCCCCTCACTCCCCACGGTCCTGTATCAGCCCCCACACTGATCCCCCTTCCCCCTCAACTCCCCACAGTCCTGTATCAGCCCCCACACTGATCCCCCTTCCCCTCTCACTCCCCACAGTCCTGTATCAGTTCCCACACTGATCCCCGTTCCCCCCTCACTCCCCACAGTCCTGTATCAGTCCCCACACTGATCCCCCTTCCCCCTCACTCCCCACAGTCCGGTATCAGTCCCCACACTGATCCCCCTTCGCCCTCACTCCCCACAGTCCTGTATCAGTTCCCACACTGATCCCCGTTCCCCCCTCACTCCCCACAGTCCTGTATCAGCCCCCACACTGATACTCCTGCACCCCTCACTCCCCACAGTCCTGTATCAGTCCCCACACCTATCCCCCTGCCCCCCTCACTCCCCACAGTCCTGTATCAGTCCCCACACTGATCCCCCTTCCCCCTCACTCCCCACAGTCCTGTATCAGTCCCCACACTGATCCCCCTGCCCCCCTCACTCCCCACAGTCCTGTATCAGTCCCCACACTGATCACCCTGCCCCCCTCACTCCCCACAGTCCTGGATCAGTCCCCACACTGATCCCCCTTCCCCCTCACTCCCCACAGTCCTGTATCAGTCCCCACACTGATCCCCCTGCCCCCCTCACTCCCCACAGTCCTGTATCAGTCCCCACACTGATCCCCCTGCCCCCCTCACTCCCCACAGTCCTGTATCAGTCCCCACACTGATCCCCCTTCCCCCTCACTCCCCACAGTCCTGTATCAGTCCCCACACTGATCCCCCTTCCCCCTCACTCCCCACAGTCCGGTATCAGTCCCCACACTGATCCCCCTTCGCCCTCACTCCCCACAGTCCTGTATCAGTCCCCACACTGATCCCCCTTCCCCTTCACTCCCCACAGTCCTGTATCAGTCCCCACACTGATCCCACGGCCCCTCTTACTCCCCAGAGTCCTGTATCAGTCCCCACACTGATCCCCCTTCCCCCTCACTCCCCACAGTCCTGTATCAGCCCCCACACTGATCCCCCTTCCCCCTCACTCCCCACAGTCCTGTATCAGCCCCCACACTGATCCCCCTTCCCCTCTCACTCCCCACAGTCCTGTATCAGTCCCCACACTGATCCCCCTTCGCCCTCACTCCCCACAGTCCTGTATCAGACCCCACACTGATCCCCCTTCCCCCTCACTCCCCACAGTCCTGTATCAGTCCCCACACTGATCCCCCTTCGCCCTCACTCCCCACAGTCCTGTATCAGTCCCCACACTGATCCCCCTTCCCCCTCACTCCCCACAGTCCTGTATCAGTCCCCACACTGATCCCCCTTCCCCTCACTCCCCACAGTCCTGTATCAGACCCCACACTGATCCCCGTTCCCCTCTCACTCCCCACAGTCCTGTATCAGACCCCACACTGATCCCCGTTCCGCTCTCACTCCCCACAGTCCTGTATCAGACCCCACACTGATCCCCCTTCCCCCTCACTCCCCACAGTCCTGTATCAGCCCCCACACTGATCCCCCTTCCCCCTCACTCCCCACAGTCCTGTATCAGTCCCCACACTGATTCCACGGCCCCTCTCACTCCCCACAGTCCTGTATCAGTCCCCACACTGATCCCACTGCCCCTCTCACTCCCCACAGTCCTGTATCAGTCCCCACACTGATCCCACTGCCCCTATCACTCCCCACAGTCCTGTATCAGTCCCCACACTGATCCCCCTTCCCCCTCACTCCCCACAGTCCTGTATCAGACCCCACACTGATCCCCGTTCCCCTCTCACTCCCCACAGTCCTGTATCAGACCCCACACTGATCCCCGTTCCCCTCTCACTCCCCACAGTCCTGTATCAGAACCCACACTGATCCCCCTTCCCCCTCACTCCCCACAGTCCTGTATCAGCCCCCACACTGATCCCTCTTCCCACTCACTCCCCACAGTCCTGTATCAGTCCCCACACTGATCCCACGGCCCCTCTCACTCCCCACAGTCCTGTATCAGTCCCCACACTGATCCCCCTTCCCCCTCACTCCCCACAGTCCTGTATCTGTCCCCACACTGATCCCCCTTCGCCCTCACTCCCCACAGTCCTGTATCAGTCCCCACACTGATCCCCCTTCCCCCTCACTCCCCACAGTCCAGTATCAGTACCCACACTGATCCCACTGCCCCCTCACTCCCCACAGTCCTGTATCAGTCCCCACACTTATCCCCCTTCCCTCTCACTCCCCACAGTCCTGTATCAGTCCCCACACTGATCCCCCTTCCCCCCTTACTCCCCACAGTCCTGTATCAGCCCCCACACAGATACCCCTTCCCCCTCACTCCCAACAGTCCTGTATCAGTCCCCACACTGATCCCACTGCCCCCTCACTCCCCACAGTCCTGTATCAGTCCCACACTGATCCCACTGCCCCCTCACTCCCCACAGTCCTCTATCAGTCCCCACACTGATCCCCCTTCCCCCTCACTCCCCACAGTCCTGTATCAGTCCCCACACTGATCCCCCTTCGCCCTCACTCCCCACAGTCCTGTATCAGACCCCACACTGATCCCCCTTCCCCCTCACTCCCGACAGTCCTGTATCAGCCCCTACACTGATCCCCATTCCCCCTCACTCCCCACAGCCCTGTATCAGTCCCCACACTGATCCCCCTTCCCCCTCACTCCCCACAGTCCAGTATCAGTCCCCACACTGATCCCACTGCCCGTCTCTCCCCCACAGTCCTGTATCAGTCCCCACACTGATCCCACTGCCCCTCTCTCTCCCCACAGTCCTGTATCAGTCCCCACACTGATACCACTTCCCCCTCACTCCCCACAGACCTGTATCAGTCCCCACACTGATCCCACGGCCCCTCTCACTCCCCACAGTCCTGTATCAGTCCCCACACTGATCCCACTGCCCGTCTCACTCCCCACAGTCCTGTATCAGACCCCACACTGATCCCCCTTCCCCCTCACTCCCCACAGTCCTGTATCAGTCACCACACTGATCCCCCTTCCCCTCTCACTCCCCACAGTCCTGTATCAGTCCCAGACTGATCCCACTGCCCCCTCACTCCCCAGAGTCCTGTATCAGTCCGCACACTGATCCCACTGCCCCTCTCTCTCCCCACAGTCCTGTATCAGTCCCCACACTGATCCCACTGCCCCTCTCTCTCCCCACAGTCCTGTATCAGCCCCCACAATGATCCCCCTTCGCCCTCACTCCCCACAGTCCTGTATCAGTACCCACACTGATCCCCCTTCCCCCTCACTCCACCCAGTCCTGTATCAGCCCCGACACTGATCCCACTGCCCGTCTCGCCCCCACAGTCCTGTATCAGTCCCCACACTGATCCCACTGCCCCTCTCTCTCCCCACAGTCCAGTGTCAGTCCCCACACTGATCCCACTGCCCTCTCTGTCCCCACAGTCCTGTATCAGTCCCCACACTGATCCCACTACCCCTCTCACTCCCCACAGTCCTGTATCAGTCCCCACACTGATCCCACTGCCCCTGTCTCTCCCCACAGTCCTGTATCAGTCCCCACACTGATCCCACTGCCCCTCTCTCTCCCCACAGTCCTGTATCAGCCCCCACAATGATCCCCCTTCGCCCTCACTCCCCACAGTCCTGTATCAGTCCCCACACTGATCCCCCTTCCCCCTCACTCCACACAGTCCTGTATCAGCCCCGATACTGATCCCACTGCCCGTCTCGCCCCCACAGTCCGGTATCAGTCCCCACACTGATCCCACTGCCCCTCTCTCTCACAACAGTCCTGTATCAGCCCCCACAATGATTCCCCTTCGCCCTCACTCCCCACAGTCCTTTATCAGTCCCCACACTGATCCCCCTTCCCCCTCACTCCACACAGTCCTGTATCAGCCCCGACACAGATCCCACTGCCCGTCTCGCCCCCACAGTCCTGTATCAGTCCCCACACTGATCCCACTGCCCCTCTCTCTCCCCACAGTCCTGTATCAGTCCCCACACTGATCCCACTTCCCCCTCACTCCCCACAGTCCTGTATCAGTCCCCACACTGATCCCACGGCCCCTCTCACTCCCCACAGTCCTGTATCAGTCCCCACACTGATCCCACTGCCCCTCTCACTCCCCACATTCCTGTATCAGTCCCCACACTGATCCCCGTTCCCCCTCACTCCCCACAGTCCTGCATCAGTCCCCACTCTGATCCCCCTTCCCCTCTCACTCCCCACAGTCCTGTATCATTCTCACACTGATCCCACTGCCCCTTCACTCCCCACAGTCCTGTATCAGTCCCCACACTGATCCCCCTGCCCCCTCACTCCCCACAATCCTGTATCAGTCCCCACACTGATCCCCCTTCCCCCTCACTCCCCACAGTCCTGTATCAGTCCCCACACTGATCCCACGGCCCCTCTCACTCCCCACAGTCCTGTATCAGTCCCCACACTGATCCCACTGCCCCTCTCACTCCCCACAGTCCTGTATCAGACCCCACACTGATCCCCCTTCCCCCTCATTCCCCACAGTCCTGTATCAGTCCCCACACTGATCCCCCTTCCCCTCTCACTCCCCACAGTCCTGTATCAGTCCCAGACTGATCCCACTCCCCCCTCACTCCCCAGAGTCCTGTATCAGTCCCCACACTGATCCCCCTTCCCCCTCACTCCCCACAGTCCTGTATCAGTCCCCACACTGATCCCACTGCCCCTCTCTCTCCCCACAGTCCTGTATCAGACCCCACACTGATCCCCGTTCCCCCTTCACTCCCCACAGTCCTGTATCAGACCCCACACTGATCCCCCTTCCCCCTCACTCCCCACAGTCCTGTATCAGTCCCCACACTGATCCCACGGCCCCTCTCACTCCCCACAGTCCTGTATCAGTCCCCACATTGATCCCACTGCCCCTCTCACTCCCCACAGTCCTGTATCAGTCCCCACACTGATCCCCCTTCCCCCTCACTCCCCACAGTCCTGTATCAGTCCCCACACTGATCCCCCTTCGCCCTCACTCCCCACAGTCCTGTATCAGTCCCCACACTGATCCCCCTTCCCCCTCACTCCCCACAGTCCGGTATCAGTCCCCACACTGATCCCCCTTCGCCCTCACTCCCCACAGTCCTGTATCAGTTCCCACACTGATCCCCGTTCCCCCCTCACTCCCCACAGTCCTGTATCAGCCCCCACACTGATCCTCCTGCCCCACTCACTCCCCACAGTCGTGTATCAGTCCCCACACCGATCCCCCTGCCCCCCTCACTCCCCACAGTCCTGTATCAGTCCCCACACTGATCCCCCTTCCCCCTCACTCCCCACAGTCCTGTATCAGTCCCCACACTGATCCCCGTTCCCCCCTCACTCCCCACAGTCCTGTATCAGTCCCCACACTGATCCCCCTGCCCCCCTCACTCCCCACAGTCCTGTATTAGTCCCCACATTGATCCCCCTTCCCCCTCACTCCCCACAGTCCTGTATCAGTCCCCACACAGATCCCCCTTCCCCCTCACTCCCCACAGTCCTGTATCAATCCCCACACTGATCCCACGGCCCCCCTCACTCCCCAGAGTCCTGTATCAGTCCCCACACTGATCCCCCATCCCCCTCACTCCCCACAGTCCTGTATCAGTCCCCACACTGATCCCACGGCCCCTCTCACTCCCCACAGTCCTGTATCAGTTCCCACACTGATCCCCGTTCCCCCCTCACTCCCCACAGTCCTGTATCAGTCCCCACACTGATCCCCCTTCGCCCTCACTCCCCACAGTCCTGTATCAGTCCCCACACTGATCCCCCTTCCCCCTCACTCCCCACAGTCCTGTATCAGTCCCCACACTGATCCCCCTTCCCCCTCACTCCCTACAGTCCTGTATCAGTCCCCACACTGATCCCACGGCCCCTCTCACTCCCCAGAGTCCTGTATCAGTCCCCACACTGATCCCCCTTCCCCCTCACTCCCCACAGTCCTGTATCAGCCCCCACACTGATCCCCCTTCCCCCTCACTGCCCACAGTCCTGTATCAGCCCCCACACTGATCCCCCTTCCCCTCTCACTCCCCACAGTCCTGTATCAGTCCCCACACTGATCCCCCTTCCCCCTCACTCCCCACAGTCCTGTATCAGTCCCCACACTGATCCCCCTTCCCTCTCACTCCCCACAGTCCTGTATCAGTCCCCACACTGATCCTCCTTCCCCCTCACTCGCCACAGTCCTGTATCAGCCCCCACACTGATCCCCCTTCCCCCTCACTCCCCACAGTCCTGTATCAGCCCCCACACTGATCCCCCTTCCCCCTCACTCCCCACAGTCCTGTATAAGCCCCCACACTGATCCCCCTTCCCCTCTCACTCCCCACAGTCCTGTATCAGTTCCCACACTGATCCCCGTTCCCCCCTCACTCCCCACAGTCCTGTATCAGTCCCCACACTGATCCCCCTGCCCCCCTCAATCCCCACAGTCCTGTATCAGTCCCCACACTGATCCCCGTTCCCCCCTCACTCCCCACAGTCCTGTATCAGTCCCCACACTGATCCCCCTGCCCCCCTCACTCCCCACAGTCCTGTATCAGTCCCCACACTGATCCCCCTTCCCCCTCACTCCCCACAGTCCTGTATCAGTCCCCACACTGATCCCACGGCCCCTCTCACTCCCCACAGTCCTGTATCAGTCCCCACACTGATCCCCCTTCCCCCTCACTCCCCACAGTCCTGTATCAGCCCCCACACTGATCCCCCTTCCCCCTCACTCCCCACAGTCCTGTATCAGCCCCCACACTGATCCCCCTTCCCCTCTCACTCCCCACAGTCCTGTATCAGTTCCCACACTGATCCCCGTTCCCCCCTCACTCCCCACAGTCCTGTATCATTCCCCACACTGATCCCCGTTCCCCCCTCACTCCCCACAGTCCTGTATCAGTCCCCACACTGATCCCCCTGCCCCCCTCACTCCCCACAGTCCTGTATCAGTCCCCACACTGATCCCCCTTCCCCCTCACTCCCCACAGTCCTGTATCAGTCCCCACACTGATCCCATGGCCCCTCTCACTCCCCACAGTCCTGTATCAGTCCCCACACTGATCCCCATTCCCCTCTCACTCCCCACCGTCCTGTATCAGTTCCCACACTGATCCCCGTTCCCCCCTCACTCCCCACTGTCCTGTATCAGTCCCCACACTGATCCCACGGCCCCTCTCACTCCCCACAGTCCTGTATCAGTCCCCACACTGATCCCACAGCCCCTCTCACTCCCCACAGTCCTGTATCAGACCCCACACTGATCCCCGTTCCCCCCTCACTCCCCACAGTCCTGTATCAGCCCCCACACTGATCCCCCTTCCCCCTCACTCCCCACAGTACTGTATCAGTCCC